>NC_050524.1:6470758-6489319 GCF_002922805.2 Oryzias melastigma | reverse complement strand
CGCGAGCAGGCACTTTATTAGTCATCCCAAGACGTGTCAGCTTAACATTTTGAGGCTTTTACAGCAGTTCTCTCTGACAATACTGAATGTAACTCCTGGGCAAAATTGGACAGACAATCCATTAATTTAAAAGACGGAAACGAGAGCGGTCCACGCAGGAAAAGTAAACACTTTAATGTGTCGATCCTGACAAGACAGTACCGTATCCTGAGACCTCTGCATGATCTTTTCATCGTCCATTTGTCTGACCACAATCACACGGCATACATTTACTTAATTTAATAGAGCAACCAGGTTAAAACTCTCCAAGTGTGCATAAAATAGGTAGATACAATATTTCCCTAAATAATGACTCAATAAGGATGAAAAAAGAATTAAATACTGAGTCATGATTTAAATTTGATTTAATGTTTAAAACTTTTCCAATTAGGCGAATATAAAAAATACATTATGTTAATAGTTATCAAATTTCCTAATAATAAATAAAAGGTAAAAGCAAATTAAATTGTGTACAAGAATTAATCTTTACAATTAATGGAAAAAAATGCAAATAGATAAATATAGTCCAGAAGAAATAGAGAGAACTCGTTTAAATGTTTGTGCATCATGATGTAAAATAAATTTGAGTTTATTTGTATGCAATTATTTAACAGGACATTTAATGGAAATTATGTGGGTTACATGCAAAAAAAAAAAGAGATATCAGCCTTTTGCAATCTTCACAATAACAAATCATCTTCTGCTTTCTGGCTTTTATTTTGAAAACTTTTTCTATTTTAAAAAAAATAGATTTTTTTCTGCTGAAATCTACCTAAAAAAACAAGGAAACCACTAATGCTTCATATTTACTTGGTAAAGAAAATCTGGTTTGTGCTTTGACAGAACTCCAAAAAACTACGTTACTGGGAAAAAAGTTGATTAGTTAAGTTCATGTTAATAGAATATTTTACTTCCCCTTTTTTCACTTTTATTGCAAAACCACATTTTCTTATGTTCTTCAATAACTTCTTCAGATCTAATGTAATAAACACAAACAATTATATATATATATATATTTATATATACATGGAAAGAAAGAGAGAGAGAGAAATTCAGCGTACTGTTTGTTAGTTTGCTACCACTAACTTTTAACCATGTCTGTGTTCAAACTCGTCTGCCTTTTCTGCAAACACAGGTTCCTCTTAATTTAGTATTTTTTGCACAAGGCTTTTCTTTTAATTAGCTTTGGCTTTCAATTTGGCACTTGTGTCATTTTGATGCATAAAAACAAAGTTGGACTAGGGATTTTTTTTAATGAATATAAAGACTTTCTTTGGAAAGAAAAGTAAAAAACCTGAAATATTTGACTTTCCATTTCCTCTTTGTAATTAATGACACACTCCAATAAAACTTGTGTTTTTGGTGTTTTAATATGTTCTTGTGGCATTTTTCTGATGATGGAGGACATATATAAAGAAAATTAAGTACAAAATTGCAATTTTTGAGTATTGTTTTTTATTCAAACTGTTGTAAATCAGGAGAAGACTTTAAAAAAAAAAAAAAAACATTGTATTTGTGATCTAAAAAATACGGTGCCACAAGCTCCATTCTGATACATCCACTTGTAGACAAATACAACTTTGTTGACATTTGGCTCAAAACTGTACGACTGGGAGGCTCCGATTTTGCTCGCCATTTTTTTTGCACTGCTAACGTTAGGTTGGGAGTGTGAGGGGCTGTAAGCTAGTGGGAGAGAGTGCAGAAAGAGAGTTTTCACAAACAGGATGGGGAAGGGGGGCGGGGTTGCTTTGCTCCAACGGTCCCGCCCACAATTCAGAGGTGTATTTCTAATTAATTCCTGCTATGTCCTATAAAGTATGTCTTAGAAAACAAAATATATTTTTTTTATATTGGCTAAAAGTGGCACAATCACAACTAAAAGGTAACTGGAAATACTTTGAAAATTGATAAAAAAAAATACAGTGACTTTTAAAGCATTAACACAGTCAACGTAATTCCAGTCCTTCAAAATCTACTGGAATTACATTGGCTTCTCTGTTGTAAAGTTGTTGGTTATTAATACAGACACTGGGTGGTTGTAAGCTGAGCACCATCACTGAAGTGTGGCGCTTTTCCTCCACAGGACACGTCTATTTATACATGAGCGCGATCTCCCACATGGGGACAGAAGAGAGCGTGGACTTGTGTCAGCGATACACTTCCACAGAGGAAATCTGGTAACAGAAGAGGAGCTGTCTCACTAACATGACGTTAAGGTGACAAACGGCCAGGACCTGTTTGTGCACTTCATCCTTCCAACTGTCATTTGTTACAGGAGAAATCTTCAAAGGTACGCTCTCTTTTTTGAGACAATACCTGAATATACTGAAAAAACATACTAAAAATATATTTTTTCCAGACGCTCAAAGCGTTTCCATTATTAATTTGGTGGAAACAAGTAAAAAAATACTCATTTATTTTCATACTATTGTCCACAAACAAAAATATTGTGTTTTAATTGTTTTAAATAGATTTTTATGAGTAGAAAAATCTATGTACTAGAAAAATAAATATATAGCTTAAATTATATTTATTAGTAAGTTTATTTAATATACATTAAATTAGTCAAATTAGACAATAGAAAATTATACAATATAACAAATTAATGTAGTAAGCAATAAATAAGTGGCTAATTCACTGTATTAATTTTACTTCATTTTGAATGTCTGTAGCTTTATTTATTATAACAAATGTCTTTTATTATGACTATATATAATGGTGTTTTTCTTTTAGTTTCATCTCACATTGAGCTTCTAATATTTTGTGAAACTTTGATTTATTGCTTGTTAAGAAAACAGTTTGTAAATAAAAATAATTCATTTTAAGATGAATCGAAGGGTAGGATTACACAAATCTTTTAAACCATTAATCAAACTTTATTTGATAGTCATTATATTTAATGTATTCAATATGATATGTGTGTGTACTGTATATATAAGTGGAAATGTGTCCATTTATGATTAGGAGCAAATATAGTGTCAAGAAGACAGCATTAATTTTATTTATTTTGTAACCATTGTGCTATCTTAGGCATGTTTACATTAAAAGTGGGGTCATCTGGACCCCACAAGCCGCGCTCAAGAAGCATTTGGTGGCTTAACCCCTCAATCCAACCCTTTAATGCTGAGTGTCAAGCAGGGACACACTGGGTCCCATTTTTAGAGTCTTTGGTATGACTCGGCCTGGATTTGAACCCATGACCTTCCAATCTCAGGCTGGACACTCTACCACAAGGCCACTAATCTTGCGGAACATGATATGTTTGGGTCTGCTTAATTTGTTCCAGATGGAGTCCTAAACCTTGCGTTTGGTCTTCTTTGATTTTCTGTTCCGGAGCAAAGCTTGTAAACAAAAACCACGTGGTTAAAGATATCTACAGGCATGGCCGGCAGTTACAGGGACAGGTCAAAACAAAAAGATGGAGGTGCTGTGGTTTGCCAGGATTGTTCACTTATTCAAACTTATTATTTCGCTAATCAATTCTGAACGTCTGCACGAAGGCCAGGTTCAACACTTTTCACCTCTAATTTGGTACGGCGGCGGTATACTGCAGGGCGGTGTTGGGGACACTACAGCTACGAGGTACGCTAAGTGTTTATGACATCTAAATTGTCAGGAAAACAGCGTGAGAAGCAATGTGTATGACATTAAAAATTGTTTTCACGAGCCTGCATTCATCCGACCACATTTTAATGACTTGTTATTGCATCGCTGCTCGACGTTTATCCGCTAATAACCGGCTACGGTGGGTGTTTTGGTCCAGTTATTTCACTCGCCCCAAGCGGATCGTATTCAGACTGAGAGATCTCTGAGTGAACCAAAGTTCAGTCAGATTGAAAAGAACTGAAACCGCCTTGAAAGATAGTTCTAAGAGAGGTTCCTGGTCCTGGACCAAAGTACGCTGGAGCGTATTCAGACTACACAGAAAAGGTTCACTCTGCACTCTTAAAGACACACGAAAACTGTGTTTTTGAAGATATATAGATACAGTATATATATATATATGTATTTGAGTATTTATTATTCAAATGAATTAGATGTAGACAAAAAAGCTTTTGAAAAAAGACAGTATTTGTGATGTAGAAAATACACAGGGAGGGCCACAACCCCCCTTGCATAGGGGGAGGGGAAAGGGGGTGGGGTTATTCCAAACTAATGTTCCCGCCCACAACCTACTTAGGGGCAAATTTCTAATGAACTACTGCCGCTTTGCAGAGACTTTGTCTTAGAAAATGACACAGGTTGTTTTATTTTGGTCAAAAGTGGTATAATAATAATTAAAAGACAACTGAGAACACTTTTTAAATAGATTAACAGACGATCCGAATTGTTCACATTTTGGGTGAAGTTTTTTTTTATTTTTATTTCCACTCTTCAAAGTTTATTTTTCTTCGGCTCTTCTTTTATCTCCACTCTTCAGATAAACTTTCAACCTAACATTTCACAAATGTAAACTTTTTAAAGGTAATTGAATGTTTTGCATTGAAGTATTTCAAGAGTCTGCGTTCAGCTCAGACTTGTCTTATCAGTGAAATTCCAGGTGGGAGAAGTGAGGAACATCTCCTCACTTAGTCCTGAACACAGAACCACCATTTCAAATGGAGTGAAAAATGGGCTCACGGTGCATTCCCCGCACAACCCAGAGAACATGTCTTACAGAGAATCAAACACCCGGAGCCACTAATGACACCCCCTGCTACCTTCAACTGCTTTTTTTCTTTTTTTTTTTTTTTTAAAGGCTTAAATTTAATACGCTATCACCAACCGCTACACTCGTGTCTGCATGTCTTCTCCTGCCTCCACCGGCTCTCTGCGCTCACAATTATCTCCTCGGCTCGCTTTGTTCAGCCCCTCCACCGGCTAACATAGCTGACTAAAGTCTCTTGCTGCCACTTTTCACCCCTCAATGGTTTTAATTGTCCTGATGACCTCAATCAAAAGACAATTACCAAAGGGAAGAGCAGCACAGGCAATTATTGTCCTCACTATGAGATAGAGTACACCTGAATGGAGCTACCTCCCCTCACAGTGATAAAATGACATGTGCTGCCCGGCTGTCGTGATGACAAAGTGTGCATTAAGTGTGCAGCTGAAATGCTTATGCGTCCTCGCTGAACACTGAGAAGATACCGACACTTCAAAGCCAGCGCCAGGACGGACGGTGGCTCCCCGGTACCGAGCCTGGTGGGGGAATTCAGGGCGATGACTTAGAAAAATAGGTTAAGAGGGGCTGAAAGCTTCCAGGATTTTTTTTTTTTTTTGACATCCGCTCTGCCCCTCTGTTAAGTAAATGAAACAAATTTGTCAGGATTTCTCAGCCTGATGATTATTGATCGGCCGCATTGTCATTGCAGTAAAAATGAGGCATTCCATGAACTCCGATCATGATGAGATGTTTGGTCTGACAACACGAAAATCCATCACTGCTCTCAGAATCGATGCGACGGCGAGGCGGGTGAAATGGCAGTCATTTCTGGGACTGAGCCACAACTGCGTTTATCATCTCTGCAGCTGTTGGAGATCATAAGAAGGCCAATGTTTTAGTTTGTGTATTTATGAGGATACGGACAATCGATTTTTAATACAAATGAACAGAGAAAATGAAGGTTTGGGAACTTCATGCAATGAAACTTTATAATTATGATGCTTCCAAGCAGAGTCAGATAGTCTAATAAACACAATGAAAGATCATCAATCCTTTCAGGATGTCATTAAATTCAAGAATCGAAACTACATTAAACCAGAAAACATTTTGTTCTCTTTTCTATTTCTTTGCAAAATTCTATTCTAAGCTTGGATTTCACAAAAAACACATGCAAACATTTTTTTTTTTTTCGCCAATTACACATTGGTGCGTTGATGTTTTTTGAACATTTTTTGGTTTGACCTTCAGTGATTCTTGTGAGTATTGGAAGGTCACAAAACAGTTTGCTTTTTTTATCATCTTAAACAATGAAAAAATAAATGTTACGATTTGGAAAAATAAGGATCAATTTATTGAAAAAATAGTTAAAATATATTAGTTTTATATTTAAATAAATAATATTTTTTCAGCCGCCTGATAACATTTTCCGGAAGAATACCCTTACCCTAAAGGCTGTTTCACACAACCGCTACGTACGATTTGTGCATTACCCACGTATATAATCTTGGTCTTTTAATAATACACGTAATTCATAAGTGTGTCGTGCGTTTGTCATTTGCCGATGTGCGCGGATGTCCTTCAAGGGTTTCGGCCAACGGCTCTTTACGTAAATTTGTACATTTATTCGCAATTTTGCATAAATCTTATGCAATTGTGCGTTATATTTATGAGCTGCATACGCAAATCTGGGGCTTTCCATGACGGTTTCATTTGTGTCTAATGGACTTTTCATGCATGTACCACTAATGTTTACCTTACTTTCACATTTACAGAGCACACATCACATTAAAACTATGTAATTGAAGTAAAAATCACAAATTAATGGCATCAAAATGTTGCGGGGTTCATGCACAACTCAGTTCTGTACCTGTCACATACAGAAACTGATCTTTCACTCCTCTAGCAGTCTATACCATGTGGGGGTCTCTCGCCACCCCTGCCTGGCTCAACCAGGCGACAAAACCAGACGACCCAGCGGGCTGCCTCGGTGAACGCCAAGCAGCTGACTTAGAACTGGTGCAGATCAGGGGAATCAGACTGTTTGATCAGAATAGAGATTTTTAAATTGTTTGTTAACTGCAAATTCTGTTTTAGGTTTGGACCAAAAAGTGATGCTTTTGAGAAAAAACTTAAGGCAGTTGATCGGCTGGTTTGAAGAATTGCACTTAGTGTTTTAGCAATTGGGGAAAAACTGTAAAAAAAAAAAAAAAAAAGCATGTTGCTGACGCAATATGATTTCTGCCCAGTGCAGAAATGTCTGTATATCTGAATGTCAAGGTTAAAAAATTCAATGAGGCTTGGGTTTACATGTGTGGTTTATTTGTAATTCTTTTTAACGTAGTTCTTAAGTGATATATCTATCAACTTCTGTCACATTTTTATTAAAACATTTACTTTTAAATCTTTTAATTTTCCGTATGTTGTTTTATTTTATTTTTTATTTCAAAGGAGCAGCTTTTTAATACTGGATTTAACCAAGTCACCTAGGGCATTCTCTTCTTATTTTAAGCATAAAGGAATAGTTTGATTAATATTTTTTTTCAAAAGCAGAACTTAATTTTCCAACTTTAATCCATTACTTAGATGTTTTCATTTTTTATAGCATCATTTGCATTTGAACTTTATAATTAAAGCACATTGCGTTATTCAAAAACCTTGATTAGCCGCATCATTTTTGCACTTGTGCGAATATTTAAAGGCAACAATGAAGTGACCTTCCATGCATTTAACTGAAACGGCAGACGTGTTCAGTCAGGAGAAACCTTTACTTTAAAAGAACAACTTTAATAGAAAAATTTATATTTATTTTTTCTACAGGAAGGAATTACTTTTCCGAAGAAAATAAAGTGTAGGGTAAATAGGTCACTTAATGAATACACAAGAAAAATAAAATGTTATGAAGGGGAAAACATGAATCAGATTAGTTGATCAGTGTCGGGTATAACACTTTTTACTTCTATTGGTCCAGCGGGGGCGTGCTGCAAGAGGAGACGACAGGAAGTGTTTATGACATATACTGTATATTGTCATGAAAACAGAGAGAAGCAATGTGAATCATAATCAAAAGCTGTTTTAATGAGCCTCCATTCACACCACAAATTAATTAGTTACTGTTACATCGCTGCTCCACGTTACGACCGGCTACGGTGGCCACGTTGGTCCAGTGGTTCTGCTCTGAGAACGGAGAGGAAACTCAAAGCGAACTGGAGCTCAGTCCTAATGGAAATGAACCAAGACCACCTCAAAAAGATGGTCTAAGAGCGGCTCCTGGTCTTGGACCAGAATCCACTTGAGTGTATTCAGACTGAAAATGTGTTCCGTATTTTCAGGGGCAACTATACCTGTTACTACGAACCTTTATTTGTAACACGTAGAACACAGCTAAAATAAAACTTTACAACTGACTCCCAACCGTGTTGGTGACAAGTAAAAAGCAAGGTTCCTACAAGTTTCTTTAAGTTATATTTCAGACTTTTAAGACCTTTTTAAGGCCTTGCATATGAAAAAAATTAAGACCCATTTCTCAGCTTTTTTCCCATTGTATTATTTATTTTCAATTTGATTTATTTATTATCATTTTGTGCTTAAAACTGTAGCTTCTTCTCTTAATGTTAGTGGTCTGTGCTGTGATGCTTTAATGCATTTTTCCCTTCTTTTTTTAAGTAAAAATGTTTATCTCTAGTATTTAATCAAAATAATTGTGGTTGAAAAATTACATTTTCAACAAGAAATGCGAAACAGAGATATTTCAAATAGAACAATTTTTAAGGCTCAGATTTCAAAATTCAAGACTATTTAAACAGATACCACTTAAACTAAAATAACTCTGACTATTCTAACTCTTAACCTTGTTAGTAACACATACAAAAACTGACTAATCCCGTTAGAACACACCTGTTACTGACTAGACTATCTTCCAACGCGTAAAAAGAAACATAACTGTGACTACGAACTTCAAACCTCGTTTGCAACATGTAAAAAAAAAACAGTGGTATAAAGTACTTTTTTGTCTACTTTGTACTTGTACTCAGTATCAAAAATATAAGCAACTTTTACTCTCTGCTCAACTACATTTTTGATTGAATATGTGTACTCTTTACTCCACTACATTTGGACACTTACCGTTACTCCTTACTCTGTGATTGTGTCCCGCATCGTATTCTACGTTACCATGGCTGGGTTGTTAGGCGGATTCGATTACATCGCCATCTGCAGGATACTGAAAGAACTGCATGTTATTAATGAGCTAAATCAATAATAAAGAGGTAACGCTAGAAGTGGGGGGTGAGGCCAATCAGGAAGTAACAAAACATTGCAGTACCGCAACCGACCAGAGAGGCTGGTGTTTAGAGTGAGCACTTTTCCATTAAATCCCATGTTTAAATCATCCAAAAAACCCTACCACTACGACTGAAAGTTGTCACGAAGGCTAAAAACTCCCCTACCTGCATCTGCTGCTTGTGAGCGTCTTTTTTATCAGTGCTCACCTCATTTTTTTACAGCAAAAAGAGCTGAAATAACTTCCAATAAGTTCCAGCGGTGGATCACTTCTAACTCAGATCTGAATTTTATTTTACTACTTTTGAATACTTTCTGTCTTTCTTTTTTTATTGTTTGTGCCTTTTTTGAACATTTGAGTGAAACTGACTTTTTGCTCTATTTATTTTTATTTTTTTTTCTGCCATTTCGAAACATTAAACTGTTAAATGTAATTTCTATTCATTCTTTCATTTCTAATATTAGGGAATAAAACCTCATAAATAAACAGTTTATTGTTCTTCATTTCTCAGTCTTCTTTAAGCCTACATTCAGTACGAGTGAAATACTTAAGTTCCTTTAAAATCAGATACTTTAATACTATTACTCATGTATTATTGGAATTGGTGACTTGTAACTTGTAATGGAGTATCTGGACTTTTACTTAACTATGGTTTTCAGGCACTCTTTACAGCTATGAAAAAAACATAACACGACCCACATATATTAAATATAGTTAAGAATTTTAGGTGCACATTTAAAAAATAAAGTAAATTAGGGATGTTTGCTAAAGTCCCAAATTTTGAACCTTAATTATTTTAGGTTTTATTCAAAATGTTACAAATGTGTTGCTCTAAAATGGGTGGGAGGTTAGGGTTAAGTTTAATCTAAGGTGGCCTGATTCATCCAGAGTTTTGCAGATATATGTTTCTGCACCCTTTTCCGTGTCGTTCTCAGAAAGGACACGCGCTAACCTGCAGCACGGCCTGAAAACACACACCTGAGCCTGTTGAGGGAGTCTGCTTTCTCAGATCAAGTGAGGGTGCTGCAATTTCTTTTCTAAGTCGGACTAATATTTGAACAATCCTGCCTTTAATAACTCACCTCTGCTCCTTTATAAGCTTTAGGCTGAGCTCTCTCTGTGTTTTTTTGATTCTTTTGATCTCCCCAGCAGTGAAAAATGCAAGCTGATAGGCCTTTTTGACGGGGACACGGGGGATAGACAGCAGAGCCGTGTCAGTGCGAGCGTCTCTTCAGCTGGAACCACAACAGCGAGGGAGTTACAGCCGAGGGTTGCTTCTGTTTACTCAGGCCTCAATTTTCATCTTCAGCTCAGTGGATGCAGCTGTCACGGCTGCTGGTGTGAACGCTGCTCTCCGTGCCGCATCTCCTCCTCCGACGGTGCTGGTTTTGGATTTCTCAAATGAGTTTCACAAACAGATAACTGGCAACATCTTGTCCTTGTTTTATGGCGGCTGACGTGCCCTACCCTTCAGCAGACTTGACACAAATAATTCAATTTCCAATATCGCTGTTCAGGTTGCGAAAACTGCAGGACACCCTCAGAGGTGCTGCGTATGCATCTCGAAAGGTCAACGCTGCCTCCACGGATCTGACATCCTCTGACACGCCCTGCAGATGCAGGATCGGATCAGGATCTGGGGAGTTTGGAGACCGACACCTCGGAGACATTTGTGTTCCTTAACAGCTGTTGCAGTAAAGAGCACAGCTGATGGGGGAGAATGGAGCAGCTCTGCAACAGTGTTCACATAGTAGGTGCTACAGGCCTCCGTGCTTCCATGGATGTGTCGTATTCCAAACCAGGAACATTTTCTGGAAAAGTTATCGTCTGAATAATGGTCTTACATTATTCACAATCAGCTGCTGATATTACCCCGTGCATTTTTTCCTGTCACAAAAATATTCTGTCCAGCGAAAAAAGAACATTGTATTCCTAAAAAAGTTTTTAGCAAGATTCATATTATTTTGTTTTTTTTTTAATTCTTTTTTTTCTTCAGTTTTTTCTTGAATATGATTAATGGGGAAGATTACCTCATTATTTCTTAAGTTATGTTTACACAACCCTCGACAACGGATGTTCAAGTGATCACTTTCAATAAAAAATTTACGTAAAACATCTATATTTCTGGCTTCCTTATTTAAAGCTCCCATGATCTTAATGTATTACGGACAATTTTAAGATCATTTTTGGACTTTAAAACTCACGTCCAATAAACAGCCATTGAAAGTTAAACCAGGTCAGGCTTGGACCAATCAGGGACTTGGATTTGGTGTGGATGGCGTCCCTTTTTAATTCAAGGAAGTGCCAACCGGATGAAAATTGATCATGGAGGAAAAAGTACATTATTGTTCATATAATTCTATGACACCAAGTCTTTCAAACATTGTAATAGAGTTGTGACAGAAAAAAGCTAGAGCAAGAGTTGCGACATTTACAACACTTCATTTACACACCAAGACTATTTCAACTGTAGATGGCGGACATAAGCTAGTAAACGGTCGAAAGAGTAAAAGAAGAAGAAGAAGAAGCCCCTCCCTGCTTGTCCAGTGTGAACACCATGCTACACTGTGTTTAAGAATGGTTATTTAGCGCTCATCACATGCCCGGTGTGAACGCAGCTTTACAGACTTGAAGTAAGTGTGGTCGTTACACTTTCTCCTTTGTAGACTATGGTTTTATTTGAGACATTGATGTGCACATAAACCAACACCAAACCAAATTTCAAATTAAGCTTCGGAAAGTTCATCTCGCTGTTTGAAGAAAAAAAAAACTAAGAATATATCAGCATCTATATGCTAGGGGACAAATGGAAAAATAAACAAGGAAAATAAATATAGAAAAATATACTGTGGTCTTTTTTTTTTTTTTTGTTTAAAATGTTTCCTAAGCTAGTTACATGAACCGTCACACATGCATGACTTTGATCTTTTAACTCCATCATTATTGACACGTTCTCTTTAGCCTCAACATGCCAGATCATGTCTGTGAAAGTCTTCACTGCAAATAGGAAAGACGAACGCTGCAGCAACAGGATAACATTTTTTATAAAAGGTGCTCCTTTGATAGAGATTTACATCCAGTTTTCCAAGAATGTACTCTGTCAGTTTGTCCTTTCACCCACCAATTAGTTGTTTAAAATAATGTTCCTCTGAGAGGAGACTCACTTGTTATTTATGAACATTGTTTCTCCCGCTTGTCTGGACGCTGAGGAATCCCCCGGGATGCTCAAACTCCATGTTTACCAGACCTAATGAGACCAGAACTCGTCTTCTGCTCATTTCTGTTTCTCCGGTTTACAGATCTGGGTTTTGGTGAGAGGTTTGTGTCGGTGCCAATGGTGGTTTGAGCGGTGAGATGAAAATCAATGTCAAACCTCCAACTCCAGTGTTTCTTTCATCAAACAACGGCAAATTTTGAGAGAATTTTATCAAATTTGTTTTCTAAGGAAGCAAGTAAATAAAAATCCCCAAATTATTTCATCTGTGAGTATAAACTGATTGATCGCATGAAGAAAAAGAAATTAACAAAACAGCACCGAGGTGCAGCCTGGCAGAAATGTGCTGGTAGGGGACTGGACTGATGATCCAGAAGGACTTAAGCAGAAAAACACTCTTTTTCTTTCTTTGACAAAAACTAAACATATTTTCTCTTTTAGCAAAGATTTATTGATGATTCAGTAATCATAATTTATGAATAGGCTGATGCCAATTCAATCTGACAGGAGTTTCAGCAGGAAAAGAGAATAATCAGAAATGATCTCACTGTCGGATTAATAAAGTCCTTTCCTGTCCCGACCACCAGATATTATTTTCAAACAAACTAACATGATTTTTTTGTCTTGTTTTTCCAACAAAATTCAGGCGACTTAAACAAGCCAGGTCAAAATAAGACTGCGGATGAGCAGCGCTGCACAAACAGAATAACAGAAATAAACCAGAACGGGACTCAACACTGACAAAAACAATGACACGAGAATCTGGTACAGAACTAATGCAAATATAAACACAGACGTGGTGTGAGGAGTTGACTGAGAACAGAACAGGAAGTCAAACTGAGGAAAGTACAAAAAGTATAAAATTCAAAATCAGAAGAAACTATGGAGGCCCTGAAGGGCAAATAACATTAACAAGTCACTCAACACAAAAAAAAAAAACATTTGAAAGATCAAAACGACAATTAAAAAGCAAAATAAAATTCCAGAAAACAAAACTTATAAGCAAAAAAATCTGTGATATTTAAAAAAAGATCAACATCGTAGTGATTAGCGGTGAAATCCATCTTTACTTCGGCGTGGCTGAAAACTGAGCTGCAGTGCAGACATTCATGGAATCTTCTTAGCTGCATTCATACATTGATCCTGTCATGCTGCCTCATCACACTTAAAAGTAGGGCTGGGTTCATAAAATCTATTAATCGATTTGAGCTTAACAGATCAATAGTCATTTCATAAAATATAGATTGATTTAGAACATAAAGCTACTGTCTGCTAGCTTGATGCTAACGTTTAATGGAACTTCCGATAGGACGGCTAACGCTAACGCTCGGTCACCCTAAACATACATTACTGACTAAATTAACATCTTTATAAACATAAACTCACAGGCATGAATTTTCCAAACTCTTAAGGAAATATCATTTTAAAGTAACCCTTTTTGGTCTAAAAAAAACGTTTTTTGCTCAAACTTTCTTCTTTTCTGGAATAATGGGTAATAATATGTCGCCGCCTAGTGGCCAAACTTAAACGCCCTCCAGGAGAAGCAGAACAATGTTCACAATGTTAATGATCTGAACCTTTTATTTAGAACTTCTCCTTTAGTATGTGAACTGTATCAGATTAATATAAATATATTTAAAAAGTAGTAGATTATTAATGTATTTCTAAACAAATGTGTATAAATATGTAAATTCAAAATTGAATTGAATTGAAGGATTGAAAGAATCGGAAAAATTGGAATTGAATTGAACCAGATGCTTTTTAATCGAATCAAATCGTTTCTGGAAATTATAATCGATACCCAGGACTACTAGAAAGTAGATAGAAAACAGAACTGTGTTCTCCCCGTATTCGCTGGGGTTAGGGACTGGAAACATCTGCGAATATGGAGACCCCCCCAGGATATGAATGGACAGTGTTAATATAATGATTCACTGGATTTGAAGTGTTTTCATCATTAAAAGTCTCCTTGTGTTCATCTAAAAGAATTAGGAATCCGGTCATAAAAACATGGAGAATCTCACCAATAAAAGTTCTTACATGAGACACAAAGGACGTGATGGCAGCACAAAACATACATTTATAAACAAAAGACTCCCTTATTTATTGGTATATCCTGACGCTTTTCTCTGAATCCTCACTCCATCCTGCAGATGCGGATGCTAGAACCTCAGACAACCCAAGTGTGACGGAGCAGACTTCCCCACGCCGGTGCCTGAACACGTCACCGCGGCATGCCTAACTGCTTTCTACCCTGTTGCTCTCAACGCTTCATCTGGAAGTGCTTGAGAAGCTGTTTCTGCCATTTCTTTCAGACCTGTTTTCCACCCACACGAGAACCCACAATTCACCTGTTTGAAGTACAGCAAGAGAAAGGCCGATCGCTAATCTAACACTTGTTAGAGCTCATTTAAAACGATCTCTGCAGTCAGACGGTATTTATAGAAAAACTGAATCACAGCAGAATTACTGCCTCTTATTTCCTTGGCTTCCATTGATTAGCAGTTTACATCTAATTGTACTCAAGTGCAGCGCTTGGTAGGTTGGATATAATTGACTCTGGCTGTGTTTTATGAATTTCCATGAAAAAGTTTGACAAAGTTCTTGTTTAGAAACTTAAACTGCCACAAAGTTAATTTACAGAAGCCTTGACATTTAAACTGAAAAATAAAAAGCGTGAAACAAACCAGAAAAGATTCTGTTTTAAAATCAATTTTACACAGCAAAAACACACTCTTTAGAAAAAGAAACCTGCTCATTGGGGAAAGAAAAACTCTTTTACAAAGAATTAATATAAAACAAAACAATTCTGCCACACATTTTCTTAAACTAGGATTATTTTCCAAATGAACAAAATAATTGTCTTGCAAAACATTAAAAAAAGACATTTTAAAACAAGAAGATTCAGTTTAGAAACTGAGCAACAATGCGAGTTTTCTGCACATAAAAAGACTGGTCAGCACTTAATCAACAAAATTGTGAGCGTGATTTGTAGAGAGTGATCTCATTATAAAATATATTTAGCTTTTGCCTAAATGCTGTAATTAAACTCTTCTCTCACCAGAAATGAAACACATTTTCTGTGTGACATCCAAGTATGCCAAAGGGCACCATCCCTAAAAGCATGCGGTTAAGGAATCTTAATATCTTCTTTTCTGTAGAGAATACAAATGAATGAATCAATTTAGTGTAACCTCAACACAGTTACAAAACATAGCTTTGCCACAGGCAGCAAAGTCATCGTGGAGAAATATTTCACACCAGTTTAAGACTTTTTTTGTTCTCCCTGCAGACAGAACTGCAGAATAAGAAAATAAGGCAAACGCCTAACTGTTGAAGGAGTGAAATCACTAGGGATTGCCTCTCCGTAGTAGTTCTTTTAAAAAAAAAAAATAATTTTGAGATTTCTGTTCATTGGTTAGAATGCTCATTCATGATTAGCTGCATACAGATACGCAAACACTAGAAGTACCGTATTTTCTAAAAAAAAAAAAAAGATTTCAACAATCAAATTTAGAGGATTCATAAATAGTCTTTGTGAAAATCCTATTTTGTAGGTTTTCACTTCGGCAAATGGGCAATTTTATATTTGCCGTTTAAAAAAAGATGGTAGTGAGCATGTGTTGGAATTGTATTATTTTTTTTTTAAACATTAGATAGTCCTGCATTATATAGATCAGGACTGTCCAAACTCAGTCCTTGAGGGCCGATGTCATACATGTTCTCCAACCAGCCTACCATTGAAGCTCCTTATTGATCAAACACACCTGATCCAGGTAATCAGCAGCAGATAAGGCAGAATTCCTGGAAAACCAGCAGGAGGCCGGCCCTCGAGGCCTGTCTTTGGACACCCCTGCTATTGACTTTTTAGGGTTTAGGGAGTAGTGAGGAAATTAGTCAATAAGGTGACTGTTTTCATGCTTGTTTTGCTCACCTGTTTAATTTAAAGGGGTGGTGATGTGAATCCTTGGTAGAAAATTGTAATTTAGCCTTTTACCCTCATTGAAGTGGGACGGAGGCAACAGCCGGGGAGCTTCAAAACGGGTTTTAAGTATGGAAATGAACTTTGTTCTTCTAACTCTTTCATTGTTTTCACTGCCTCGCTCTCTCTTTGTGAGGATCAATGTACTCAAACTTCAGTGTACTAAGAGCCAGAAAGTTCGTCTGGCATACTTGTGCTCACTCAGTGTTCTGAACTCCAGCTGGCCCTCAAATCTGCAGTCGGAACATTGGATTTTTTTTTTTTTTTTTGCCAGAACTCTGTATCTGTGTGTCGCTGAATTATGCTTCAAATGAGCTCTTCTGAAAACTGAGGCTTAATGAGAGTGTGATCCGGTACACCCGGGGATTGTCACTACTCTAATTGTCCGACTCTTTGCAGCATCGGTCAGCACAGTTAACCCACACTTCTCAAAGTGACTGAGTTAGGAGTTATAAATCATAAATTAGAGTAACTTTTTCACGATACGAGGTAAGCGGACAACATTTTTCCAAAAGCTAAATGATTTATTGTATTAAAAAAAACAACAACGCCTGCTAGGATATTCATCAACTTCGAAGTCTTTGAATTGCAGTCAAGAAATAAATTTGTTTTTCAGTGTAAACATCAAGATATACAAATATTTATCCATAAATAAAACCCATTAGACCAAAGATACGTGAGGGTCAAACAAGCAAATAACTCCAGTACTTAGTTTGCGAAAGCAAGCAGGGGATTCTTGAATGTTTCATTACTACAAACAGAATACAAACAGACAAGATAATGATAAACATACATTTACAACTCACAGCTTGATGAGGTCTGAGGTAATCGCAGCATTTATGTGCCGATTTTAGTGTGAGAAAAACAAAGGCCACCCCTACAGCCTCTATAGGAGTTAATGAGGGGAGTAGAGCTGCCAAGAACTACCAATAAAATGCACTTGATAGACCGATGATCAACAAAAGTAAGAGTCTGTTTTGGCGGAAAGTTGTCAGTTTGAAGCATTTTCTTATGACTTATCATAAAACAAGACAAGTTCATCGCAGCAAGAAAATATTCAAGGCTGTACGGATATGGAGGATTCATAAAAACACCGTAAAAGAAACTAATTTGAACAGACGAGGAGCAAACAGGGACCATGTAAAGCTTGTTTTACACACAATAAAAAAGCATGGTGGTGGAATGTTAATGATTTGGGCTTGTTCTGCAGGGAAACACTCTTTTTTTCATCAACAAATGTCACTGTGCATGGAGTGTGAAGAAATGGAAAATACGTTTCATTAGAAAGTTTGCCATTTCTGTTAGGCAAGATAAATATGAACGTTTATTATAAAAAGTTCCTCTAGTTTTATTTTTCCCTGAGAGATGGAAACACCAAAGAATGTGGACCTCGTTGTACTAGGAGAGACTCTGAACGATCACATAAACCCAGACATGGTGACGTAATTACACATTATTTTTGATGAGCTCTTCAAAATAAGTAAGTTTGATCTTTCAACCTAATCCTCGTCTTCCATGTGTTGTAACCGTGATTTACACAGACACTGCTCCATGTAGCGATCAGGCTAAACACATTTAGCTCCTCCAACACGTGTGAGTCATAAACACATTTTTACAGACAACGCTGTTCATCCAAATAGAGTCAACTGATTCAATTTTGACGCAAATCACGTTTAGAGTAAATGCAGCTTTAGTAAGGATCAGTGTTGACTGAGAATCTCTAAAGCCTTATGGGGGTTTACCTGTATCACTTCTGCATGTCTTGGGGTGTCCAAGCCTGTGGACGGTTCTTCTCGCGGAGCTTTTCACTTTCGTCGTTTGAGCTGACATCTGGCTCAACACGATATAGCGAGACATTTTCAATATTGCTCGACATTTCTTTATAGCAGCGGAGACGATTTATGCCAGCAGGGCACAGCTATCAAGGGCGGGGCTACTTAGTTTAGCACTAATGGCCACGCCCACATAAAAGAGATTTTGGAGACAGTGGCTTCAGATAAACACGAAATATAGCTTTTAGAGACATTTGAGTTAAGTCTAGTTGGGGAATTTTGGTTAAAATAATCATAATGAAAACACCACTGGGAATATTTTGAAAAAAAAAAAAATTGCGGTGAAGCAAAGGGAGCAGACCCCCCTCCCCCCCACCTGAAGGGACAACATGGTAGGTTTATCATAAAGTACTTTTGAGAATAATATAAGTTATGTGCAGCACCAACAAGTCCTTTACATCTTGTTAAAGTGTTCACTACGACCTGATGCTGCAGGAAAAAAAACATGCATGAACATTTTTTAGGCTAAACTGGTAGAAAGCCTCACAGAAGTAAACTGCCAAAAGAAAAAAAAAAAAAGTCAACCTCTGGGATTGACTCTGAAGGCTGCAGAACTTCTCTGTTTGTACA
>NC_050524.1:6460457-6470372 GCF_002922805.2 Oryzias melastigma | reverse complement strand
ACAAGTCCTTTACATGTTGTTAAAGTGTTCACTACGACCTGATGCTGCAGGAAAAAACATGCATGAACATTTTTACTCTTTAGGCTAAACTGGTAGAAAGCCTCACAGAAGTAAACTGCCAAAAGAAAAAAAAAAAAAAAACCTCTGGGATTGACTCTGAAGGCTGCAGAACTTCTCTGTTTGTACATGTCATGCAGTTATTTTCAGATCCTTTTTAACAGAGAGAGATGAAGTTAAGAGCACAGACGCACCTCTAACAGAGGGCTGGAAACAGGAAAACAACTGTTAGATTTGATAAGTGAGGTAAAGGTCACATCCAGCGCGGGGAAAAAAAATCTGACCTGATCCCTGTATTTAAACCATGGGGCAGAAGTTGCTATGGTAACCACACAGTGAGCTGAATAGAAGTTGGTAGTAAAAGGTGTTTGTGGAAAGCCTTGCTTTTTATGCGTTAGTGCTGCAGCAGTGACTAATGCGTTTTATAAGTTGTCATGTATGAAAACCTCAAAGGTTCAAAGTGAGGCTTCCTAACATGTAGTCCTCGCTTCGTGGATGTCACGTGTGCGGCGGTAACACGATTACGCACCATCCTGAGGAACATCTGTGGCAATGATACATGAGTCTAATTAATCCTCACTTTACCTGATCTGATGTCCACAACCAGGTGATGTACAATGTCCTGGTTTCTACAAAGCAGCAATGCTGATTGGAAGTTCTCTGGAATTAAACTTGGAAAATATTAAATATTGTTTTAATTAAACATAAAGGGCAAATCATCAGAAGAATTTAGGTAATTAATAATGCTGTGGGGGAAATATAGTGTCCCTTTTATTCATTAACTTGATGCAAACCTAAGCTTTTTTAATGTTGCAGTATCTTAAACGACCACCAGGGGCTGGTTTCAAACATGAACGACATAATTCATGTAATTTAAAAAGTCTAATTTTACCCAAAACTTAATTTTATTTCACTCTGTTTTCACTACTCTTTTTATGTGTGCTTTTTCTAACTGTGTAGGGAGGTATTTATATAGATAATTGAAATAATTAAAATGTATGGAAAACTCAATGTTTTTTGATACTTTTCCTGACTTTGATGACATAAGACTCATATACAGCGTTCCGTTTTTATTGATGGACTTACGTTATAATATAACCTACTAATAAAAAAAATGCTAATTCAGTTAGTAGTTAAATTATTAATTCAATATTTTGCAGTATAACTTTTAAAAGCACAAATATTTTTTTCTGTTAAAAAAAAATCAAGAAAACCTATCGACAAATCAAGCATGTTTTCTCTTGCACTACACAGGGCTGGGTGACTGAAATCAATTGAAATCAAATGTAAAAATTTCCACTTGTTGGAACACAACAGAGTCCACTCCGTTTACGGCAGAACCAGAGTTTGTATGTTTTTGTCTTATCTTACAGTCTGCTGCTTTTGTCAAATGTGAAAGCTCATCTGCAGTCTGGCACACATAAAATAAAAGAAGGGATCCACCTGAAGACAAAAGGATTTGTTTTGTTTGCAAAAGATGATGCAGTTTGGTAACAGTGTGAAAAGGAAAAGACGAGCCAGTAAAGTGAAGACAATAAATGAAGTCAGCAGCTCAGAGGACATCAGAATAAACAATTAAAAGAATAGACTTTTAAAAAATGAAGCAAAACAAACTGCAAGACTGAATTGTCTGCGACGTAACATTTTTTGTATTCTTCTTAAAATTGAACATTTTTGTCTTCTTTACTTTATTCCCATATTTTTTATGATTTATTCTCAGAAGTTTTTTTTATTTTCCGATATTTCAGATTCCATGATAATTCAACATACAAAATTTCATGGTTAGCGTAAATTGAACAACATTGTGCTTTGGGATTCTTTCAAACTTCAAAAAGCGCTCTTAGGTTATTCCTCTTAAAGTCCAATTCTAATCATTTTTTTTATCTATTTAAAACACATTTCCAGTGGTCTGTTAATTATCATCATGCCATTTTTTTGCAAAAAAAAAAAAATCTATTGTTTCTAGGACAGGTGTAGGCAAAATATGACCATTTGTGGCCCACTAAACCATTTAATTTCAATTAAATTCAATTGTATTTATTTAGCAGAATATCACAAAATAATGTTCTCATTTTGCTTCACGCCGGTAATTTTACAGAAGCAGAGGGTCAGTCGTAACATATAAACAAAAGCTGAAAACTAAACAGACTAATTAAAACTGGTTATCCCTGTCCTTAGACTCTCCTTCCCAGTAAAGAAAAACTCCTTAAAAAAACCTGATTCGGGAAAAACAAAAAAAAGAAGCCCACATGAAGGAGAGATCTTCTCCCAGGACGGACAGGCGATTTAATCCGGCCCGTCACACTGGAATACACTTTATTGATAATCCATATTAATGTTTTACATTTCCCTTTAATTGTGATGTCTCTGCTTAAAAGGTGCACCACAAATAAACTGAGTGTTTAGGAGCCGAAATTCATTTTGCTCTCATGTTGTGTTGAAAGATTTGCTGTTTTTCACACGTTTATGTATATTTTTACGAATATTTCAACACAACAAAATAAGTGTGAGTTTTTCCCTGAAAGACATCCACCAATTGGTGAAATTGGGACTAAAATAGAAACAAAAAACACAGTTTTTAAATTAAAAAAAAGCATTTTTTTGTCCAGATTCCATTCTGTATCTTTTTTAAAAACCCAATTTTGTGGCCCACGAGTCAAAAATTCGGCCCACCCCTGTTCTAGGACATAGTTTCTACAAAGAGGTAAGAGTTCGCTAAAAATTAACCTCCAAGTTGTGGGCGGGCCCTCTAGCATGGAGCAACCCCGCCCCCAATTCCCACCTTGGTTGCTGAAAGCTCAGAGCTGTGAGCTTGTGTATCGGCCAGTATATTTTTTGTCAGAAATAAACCCTTTTTTGAAACAATTTTTTGTCTCCTCCTGATTCATAGAAATACTCAGAAATGTAATTAAAATATACATTTTCCTAACATAAAAATGCCACAATAAGATGGTATAAACACCATTTTCATCGGAGTGGATCTTTAAAACAAAAAAAATTGACAGTCATAGATACATAACAATTAAAGTGACCTGATTTAATTTAAATAATGCTTAATTTGCTATTTTCATGAAAGTAAACACATATTTGCGCTTATTATTTTATTAAATCAGTCTTTACCAAATCACAGATTCTTACAGCGACCCAGAAAAATCATCTTCATGGAGTTTACTTTCCTTCCCTATACCTTTTCCCAGACTGCTCAGTCGTGAAATATGTGGGATCAGATGGTAATTTGCACTTCTAACACGTGTATTTGAACAACTTTAATATGCAAATCAGCCCGCTAATAAAAGAGAGAAGTGGAAGACCCGAGCCAACCTTGAACCTGGCTGATTGATGACAAACACGGCTCTAATAAGGGAGCTGCCTTTGAAACCACAGAAAGGATTTAAGGTGGAACTTATTCAAAAAATTCTACTGTTAGAAAAAGTAGGGTTATAGTGTACAATAAGGAAGACAAATCACAAAATGAAAATAGTAACATTCAGATAAAATAAATGAAGTCGCAAATTATGAAAAATGGAAGTCATCACTGCAGATTCACATCCATCAATGAGGGCTTGGCGGTTTGCCATTATATAATAAATCAAAACACAAAGTCAATAAATAAAAAACTTTCTTTACATGGACATCATTTCTGTGGACCTTAATAAATCTGAATGATTGTGGGTAAAAGTTGAGAAATAAACCTTCAGAGAAATGGTTATTTGATGAAGAATGGATGTTTAATAGTAAATTAAAGACAAAAAAAGAGCAATCTTTTGAATCTATCGGGACCTATCCGCAAATGAACTCCCTTTGAAGCACAACGAGTTAAATTATTTACATTCTGCGTGTATGTATGTATGCAGACCAGATGATGCCACACAGTTCTGTGCTGCAGTTTACAGGTGTGCTTTGATTTCAACTTTTAAAACTTCTAAAGTTTGTTCTACTTAAAAAAAATGAGATTCCAAACTCCTGCTGTTTGGAAGGCATTTCTCTAAATTAAAATATGAATCTCTCCAAACTGATTTGCGTTGCCAACACTTGAAATCTCATCTTCCATTTATGTCGCATTAATATTGAATAAATTGATCTACTGGAACTCAGCGAAATGACAGCTCAGTATAATGTAATTAAGAGCTGATAACTCAAAGAGACATTTCCAAGAAAGCAGAAGTTGGACTTAAGAATGAAAATGTGAGCCATCTGAATAAATAAAATGTGTATTGAAATACCAGGGATGCAAAACAAACCAGATGCTAAAATTATTATTTTATTATTAGTTTTAACAGAAGAAAAAAACTGGAAAATATTTGTCTGATAAGTACATTCTATATTTCTTTAGTATGCATTCTTTATCTTTAAAAATAATCTTTTCTTCTGCCAAAACCTCCTGCCGCAGATGATTAATTTTCTTATCAAATTGCTGTGACTAATAAGCAGGACCAAAGTTTCGATAGATTTTTTTCAGTTGTTTTTCATCTCTTGGGAAAAAGCAAATCACGACAGGATACAGAAAATCATTATGAACAAGGACATTCATTCAATTTATCACCAGTTACCTTAAAATAATTTTTTATTATGTAGATTTTAAAAAAATAACTCTTTTGTCAGTTGTTAATAGATTACATCATATTGCTGATAATTTATTTTGTTCACGCTTTAAAGATTATTTTAGAAATACTATTCAGTAAATGCCGTCAAATTAATCAAAAATGTAATTTTTAATCTTTTAAGTGCAAAATTGTCTAAATCCAAGCATCGTTTAAACTATTCTAAAAGATGTTCCTGGTGGTCATTTAATAATAATTTTTGTAAATTTTAGCCAAAACTAAATACATAAATAAAAAATAACCTGTGTTATTCTAGGACACAGTTTCTGCAGAGTGGCAGTAGTTGATGCATAAATACGAACATTTCACAACATTTATTTATGACTCCACTGTGTTCTGATGGTTAAAATGTGTAAGGATTATTCAAATATTACATTTAAACACGCTTTTTGTTCGACCGCAATGCATTGTTGTCTATATTTGTTAATCTAGAGAGCATCGATGTACGCTTGTTTTTTTGCAAAGACTTCTGGGAAATTTTGAGTGGACTCGATTTTGGAATTTATAGATTCGGACAGCACTAGAAAATGGCGAACGCACTATATAGTGATTAGGGAGATCACTAGTAGACTAGGAGAACAAAGACACAACTTATTTTTTGGAGTACAAGTCACAAGTTGTTTTTTTTTTTCTTTGCAGGGTGTGATTTATCCTCAGGTGCCACTTATATGCAATTTGTTTTTGCAATTAAATCTGGTCATGTTTGTTATTTTCCCATGAACCACCACTAGAGGGCACCGCAGGTGTGTTGTGTACTAATATTTGCTACCGACAGCATCTCAGAAGAAGAGACGGCGTTAAGTCTTATGCTGGCTTTGGCAGAATTGTTCATAGGTGACAAAAAAAATTCAACCAATTTAGGGAATTAAAGTCATATCAATAGTTTAATAGACTTGTTCTTGCTCTCTATGCCATGGTTATCTGAATAATTGTTCATATATTGAACTAAAATACTAGACACTTATGAGACCAAAGCGTGCATATATATATCTATTATTGCTTTCTATTCTGTTATTATGATTAGTGTTTCAAGATTGAATGTTTGCTTTTGGTCCCATATTTGGTTTTGGTTTCTCCCAAAAGTGTGACTTCTTCTTCTCATGTATATTTTGGCATCTGTTGAATCCGAATTTAAC
This sequence comes from Oryzias melastigma, assembly GCF_002922805.2. NCBI lineage: Eukaryota > Metazoa > Chordata > Actinopteri > Beloniformes > Adrianichthyidae > Oryzias > Oryzias melastigma. The sequence continues at coordinate 6,464,578 of NC_050524.1, read as the reverse complement.
CGCTACAATCAGAGGGGTAGAGGTGTCCAAAACAGTTTTTAAGGGGAAACCGTAGTGGCGGACAGCTCCTGTATCCCTCCACCGCAAGGCTGTTCTGCGTCATGCTGTGTCGCTGTGGAGAAACGCTTTTCTTTAGGGGCCGTGCTGTGAAGCACAGAAGTTTAAATTTTTTTCTAAGGCCCAATCTGAATTCTTCCCTTCTCCCTACCCCTCCATTTGAAGGGACAATTTTATTGGAAGTGTTGTCTGGAATTTCTTTTTTTCAAATCCGACCCTCCAAGCAGAGGGATACAAAGTCCTCACGTCGTGTGCTCGTGGGTGCGCTCTGAAACACAGAAGTTTACACTTAAATGTAAATAAGGACTTTAAGTTTTAGCATGACCTAATAAAGTTATCACACTGATGCTGTTATGTATATATTTAAGTGCTAGAAGCTCCATGCTAATGCTAGGGGACTAGCGATTATTGGTGACGTCATCAAACGAAAGTGACGTACGAATTATGAGACACTATTTTCTGTTTGGAGGGCTCAATGAAGGGGAAGGGAGAAGGGAAGAATTCAAATTGGGCCTAAGTGACAAGTAACTTTGTTTTAGCATTACTTTTTAAAGCTATAAAACTGAGCTTGTGGCCCCGCCCACTGATTTTCTACATCACAAATATGCTTTTTATAATCACCCTTTTTTGTCTGCTCCTGATTCATAACAATTTGAATAAATACATCCCCAGAAAGGCAATTTTAATCTTAAATTTCCTAAAATATGTCCTCTAAAATCAGAAAAATGTCACAAGAACATGTTAAAAACACTATTTTTATCCGAATGGGTCTTTAATAGTAAATTGGAGTACAGAAGCAATTAAACGATGAAGAAACACTAGTTGCTAGGCAGCCGGAACAAATAGAAATGAAAGAATGTACAGCATGTGGAAGTATTGTGCAGAGGTACTGGTCCAGAGTGCTGCAGCACAGAAACTGTTATGCTGAAGTGTTATGGCTCAGCGCATGAGAGTACATACTGGTACAGAAGAGCACGTGAACGCCACAGCCAGAACAACAGGCAGCACTGAGCTGAGCCGGCCAACCGCCTCATTCATCAACCAGGAAGCCAACGTGCGAAGATAAACAACGGCACAGGTTTTATTTATGTGCATATCTAATTATATGTTTATTATTCATACAGTCCATGTTCCTGAGTTCTTTAATTAGCAGCTTTTGTGCAGATTCAAGCCTGATTGCATAAAAAAGACTGTTTTATCACAGGTGTTTCTGAAAGCAAAACACTAATGGCACCAAATGCACATTCAAATATGATAAATCTGACATTTTTTGTTGTTTATAACAACAGATTGCTAACAGAAAAAAGAAAAGAAAAGCCACATTTCATGAAATTCCGTGCAAATGTTAATACTGCAGACAGTTTCTGAGTTCTTTAATACTGAACAAGCTAAAAGGGTTGTCAGTTGGTCACATGCACCCCCCCTTACAGGCATATAAATCTGGTTAAAATGAATGTGCATTCCATTTGCATATATATTTACGTGTCAGAACAGCACTGTGCTTGGATGAATTGCACTGAGAAGTCAACAAACTCTTAAAGGTTTGCTACAACAATCCTTTCTGTAGCTGCTAGAGAAAGTTAGCATTTTCAAAAAAGAAAAAATATCAGCACGTAGGTTTCAAATTTACATTGGAGAATTAGAGGCACAAAAAATAGATAAATGTACAAGATTAAAGTAACTGTCCAGCTAGTGAACATCATGTACAGACTAAATACGACTAATAGACGGTGTACACCTCGACTAAACTCAAACTATCTTGGATTTCAACAGGTGATCTGAATGTTTATTAATAATGTTACAAATTTATTCATATTTTACTCTTTGATTGACGGCTTGCAGGATCTCAGGAGTTCTTTTTGATGAAGTCGATATCCCTGCAGATGTCCACTTCCAATCCTCTTACTCCACAAAAGGCAAGAAGATCTCCTCTGAGTCAGTGTGATGCTTCCGTCTGAGTTGGTCCAGTTTTCAACATTTTCTATGTGTTTATGCTAATGCAGGGGTCTGCAACCTTCAGCACTTAAAGAGCCATTCAGGTCCATTTCTTATGGACTACAATCCAGAAGGAGCCACTAAGGCTGACCTTATCCTATAGAAAAATAAGAAGCTGATTTATTTTTATGCTATTGCTATTTTGATAAATATACTTTTTTTTTAACATAACATACCAGGAGGCTCCAACCTTAAACTCTAAAAGAGCGATTTAGTCTAGTTTCTTACAGACCAGAAACCAATGAGAGCCACAAAGTCCCATTTTATCCTTTAAAAATGCACAATATTCATGCTTTTTGGGCAATTAAGCATTTATTTATAAATGTATTTTTTAAATATTACAATAATTGCATTACAGCAGTGTTTATACATTTCTATATATTAAATTCAATTGAATTTTATTTACACTAAGACCTTCCCTCCTGGTAAGGAAAAACTGCTAAAACAACCTAAGTCAGGAAAAAAGAAGAAATCTTCCCACATGAGGGAGATATCCTATCCCAGGACGGACAGGCGATACCAGAATTGTTATAAAAAAATTAGCTTATAACAGTTGTAACTTATTTTACTTTTGACAGCAGCAAACACTAGTTACTTTCAAAATAAAACCCACCCCCTGTGTCAAAAAGGCCATCCTGCTGCAGCAGATTTTCTTATATTAAAAATACATGACAGTCAAAAAATGATGTTTTTTATCATTAGGATTTTGGTGTGTTTTTTTCCTTTTTATCTTGAAAATATATTTTTTTAGTAAAATCTATTTATTAAGAAAAAAACTGAAAACATTTAGAATAACCAGAGCTTTTTTGTCAAAAACACACAACTCTATATCATTTTCAAACATTTTAAACCACATTTGTTCAAAACTTTAACCACTTTAGTGTAATTTACTAAAATAAAAAACACTTTTAAAGACTTTTATTTGACCAACTATAAATTGAAGGTACAAATTTATAGAATCTTTTTACAGAGTTTCTGACGGCGAATTAATTTCTCTAAAGCTCGACATGTTAAAAATCTACAATTTTTCACAAAGGCTAAAGAGCCAAAGCTTGTAGTTCCCTGACTTAGATATACACATACAGAAAAAATAGCAATAAAAAATTAGGTAGTTTATAACTTTTGTCTGATGTTTGCATGACATACCTTTAAAATAAATAAATTGATCATGTTTTTGCTATTTTCTAATTTTCAGAACAGAGTTTTAACAACATAACAAGGAACACAGAAAATGTTTGCATGATGTGACATCATGCGAAACCATTGGAAAGATAGTTCATAACGAATTCGTTGGTTAAATGACATATGATGACTTGGATCAAAATGATGTATGTTGGGAATAAGATAAGAAAAACTGAAGAAAATTAGTTTTGTAAACTTTTTTACACAATTGATACATGTACAAATCAGTAGCAACTATTCAAGTGACTCAGTACATGGCTGTAGAAGTGATTCAATTTATAAGAATAAAGATTCTCATGTTTATATTTAGGTTTACTACCTTTTTTAAATAATTGTTGATTATTGTGACCTTCACAAAGGAAAAATCATTAGTTATCCAGATGGTGGGTATAATTAAAGCCAGTTTGAAACTAAATATTCTCACCTACGGTGCGTTTGTAGGTGGAAGGCAGAAAACTGCACAGTGACATCATCAACCAGTGACATCATCACACAGTGACATCATCACACAGTGACATCATCAAACAGTGACATCATCACACAGTGACATCATCACTCAGAGACATCATCACACAGTGAATCACAGATTATATCATTGATATGTAATAGTGATGTCACTCATTTTAGCCTTTGAAGGCGATGACCTCGTTTGAGGTCATCAACTCATTGCTCTTGTTTTACTTATAGTTGGCGTTTCAGACACAGACAGTTGTCCGAGTTGATCGACGACATACATGAGAAACAAGCACGTTTCACATTTGTCTGAGAAACTGAGCATACATCACCTTTTGGAAATGTCTTACGATAAAGAATTTCAGGAGATGGATGTTTCCATCGAAGAACTGAACATCATCACCGAGAAAATTCTTCAGCAAAATGACACCTTG
>NC_050524.1:6443270-6459391 GCF_002922805.2 Oryzias melastigma | reverse complement strand
ACCTTCGAAGACAAAAGAGATATGCTGACTAATGTTCTGCAACACTGTCAAACATTAGAGATGGAATGTAAGGACAGAAAAGCAGAAATGGATCCTGTGAAGACTTAAAACTTCCACCTTGATGTTCAACTTGATAATCTCCTGAAGAAGCTTTCACATTTAAATGATGTGGAGGAAGGAGTTTTGAAAGTGAAGGAGGAAAATTTGGAGGTAAAGAAAAAACACGACCTTCTCCATGACCAAATCCAAGACCTGCAGGTTGAGCTGACAAATCCTCATTCAAAACCGTCAAACGCTGAAGCCTGTGTTTAATAAAGAACTAAAGAACTCCAACTCTTATAGAGAAATTAAAAATGTGATTTGATCTGTAATCCTCCTGCTATCTCTTTTGTGTATATGTATATATTTAAAATTAAATGGGGGTGGGTGTGTGTGTGTGGGGTGGCGGGGGGGACTATCATAGCGTACTCCACAAACTGACCTCCTCCCTAGAAAGTGACGTTGCTTGTTAGGGAGGAGACCTCAGGGTGTACGCATTTCTTAAAAAGCCCCCCACCACTACCACCATTCACACAAATGTTCACAATGTTGTAATGTTGTAATGTTATGTAATGTAATGTTTTAGAGTTTAGACCTGCGTTATAAAAAATAAAAAAAATAAAAAATAAATAAAAAAGGGCGACACACTAAAAAGTGTGTTTGTGTGGGTTTTCTCTGAGTGCTTCAGTTTCCCCCCACCCAACCAGAATACATTGTTTTTAGGATTAAGACTGTTTGTTTAAATTAGTAAACTGGGAAAAAAAAGTGTTGCAATTCTTCAAATTCTTTAAAATAAAAAACAAACAAACAAACAAACATTTGATTCCCAGTTATTAGATTACGGTCATATAAAAAGAATTGCAATACACCAAATTTTTCCCCTCCGTGAACTGCCACCTTAACGTTGGTGGAGGGGTTTGTGTGCTCGAGTGAACCTAGAAGCTAATCTGTCCAGAACTGATACCCATGGTATGATGTCTACGACAGATGGGTTCTAGGTGACGAGCCAGACTAAGAGCGGTTCAAAATCAGTCAGAAACAACAAGGTCCAGTTGGAACATCCAGATTGCAGTCAGGACAGGCCTGGAGCTGGGGCTCACAGATGAGGGCCTGGTGGCTGGGACTCTTCCCATCCTAGCGAACATTTCAATGTGGGCCCCATATGGTTTACCTTTGAGCTGAATTGGTGCGCCCCAGGTGGGTTTGTTCGCGGGTTCCATGGTGGCCCCATCTGTGTTTGCCTACATTGGCTTAGATAGTGACTCAGTGGTCTGGGTCCCTACGCCTACGCTAACCAGCCGCCCAGTGGAGAGTGTAGTGAGCTAACAAGGTTCCCGGCGGACAGCATAGCGAATTGGCGTATTTGCGGATGTCTGTGGTCCCTAACCCCTGCGAATAAGGGGGAATACTGTATTGTGTTTATTTCCAGTTGAGAAAATGTGACTGAAGTTCTATTTACTTGACAAAAGTTTTGGAAAAAAAAAAAACTAATGGGGTTTAACACTCGGAGCTTTAGCTTCAGGGTTTACATTCTTTTGATTATGGTAGCTCTTCAAAAGTTGATACAATCAATGTGACTCCACCGGGTTCTGATTTGGGGTGTAGGAAAAAAAATCGATTTGGCAATATATTGCGTTATTTCGCTTGGCAATACTTGTATCGATTTAAAATGTTGACATGACAATATTTATTTAATTAATTATGAGCATCCTTCACGTCTTGCTTTTGTTTTCCACTTCAACCTCCTACCACTAGTTGGCAGCAGAGCCTCTATGAGCAGCTGTACACCGCGGCCAAAACAACAACAACAAGATCTGTTAAATCTTCAGTCAGTGTCGCGGTTTTGGTTGTTATGAGACATATACTATTTTGTTTTGACTTAGAATGGGTACTAAACAGAATCTCTGCCACATTGCTGCCAATATCATCTAAAACAGTGGAGTGCGATGCTTTGTAGCTGCTCAGATAGTGAAGCAGTGGAGCTACAGCGGGTCATGCACGGAGGCTTCAATCAAAAGGCTGTCGGAAAAGCGATCTTAGTTCAGACACCTGATGGATCCGAGTGATGTGTACAACGCTCTGAAAAATGAGCAATGTCGTAGCAATTAGCGGGAAAATACGCATTTGCTCTCCATCCATCCATCCATCTTCTTGACCGCTTCATCCCGTTCGGGGCCGCGGGGTGCCGGAGCCTATCCCGGCCACTGATGGGCGAAGGCGGGGTACACCATGGACAGGTTGCCAGTCCGTCGCAGGGCGCATTTGCTCTCGCTTTCGAGAAAACTTGAGCTGCAGTGCTGATACTCAATGCTTTAGAATATAAAGTTTTGCGGAACTTTGAGGATTGAAAAACTGTGGAGAAAATTGTCAATTGTCAAGGAGAAAACTGTTGAGGTTTGTGTTTATTCATGTTGTTTTATTTATGTTGTTTATGTTACTGCTTTACTTAACCAGGTTGACGGAAAAAAAAAATCTTGTTTAAAGAGATTTCTGTCTAACTCTTTGTGTTTTTATCAACTTTTTTTGATACTGATCTCCTATTCTACATAAAAGACGGTGATTGAATATATAGAATTATAATTTTCATAAATCCAGTAAAAATACATACATATTCCAACAAAAATATATTTAAAAAGTAAGAATGGTGGTTTAATATGTGAATCGTTGATTCACATTCCTACTTTCAACGTTCTTCCTGTACAATATTTTACTTCCAGAAAATGGTGTCCAACTTGTAGGCACTCCACCTGTCAAGCCGCCAGCGCCTCTCGTCTGTGATAAAGTTAGCCACCGGCAGCCGAATGCAAACTTGAATAAAACTCACTTTGGAAATGGAACTGAAAAGCTGAGGAATTGTGGGAATCACTGTTGCCTTTAAGCAACGTCACGCAAACAGACAGTTTCCCCACAAAGAGAAGCCCTCTCTGCCTGCCAGTGCAACAATGAGATTAAAAGGATTTGTAGAGAAGATCAATTTTCTTGTAGCGCAGTGACATACGTGTCAGCGCACGGCTCTGCAGGACAGACAGCGAGGGAGAGCAGCAAAGGTGAGCAGACGGAAGAGACTTTTTCTTTGTGGAATTTTCATTTAATTTCTCCTTTTGTGAAATAAAAGCTTTGATAATGAAATCATGTTTTAATTTAAACAGTATTAGAATATCCAGCTCAATGAAACTCCTGTAAAAGGATATGATAAGAGAAGTAATTAAAGCTCCTTTTATTAAAATATTTCTTTTGTCTAATCACCTTTTATTTTTTAAAGCAGCCGTACATTTTAAATGACCTATTAAACAATGACTGATATTGTACAAAAAAGAAAGTTATAAAGTTAAAATGAAGAAGCTTTCACATGACTGGAGATAAAAAATAAATTCAAAATCAATTTTCTCTGCGAGACTCCAATAAATTATTTTTGTACCAACCAGATATTCTGCAGAAAACCTAAATTACAGCACAGACGTCTATTTTCTCTTAAAAACAAAGTTTTATTATAACCTAAAGCAAAGATTTCAGATCTGCTGGATTGGTTTTGCATTCACTGGAACACCTGAAATACAGGAAAATGTTCCTTCCTGCCTCCATATTTATTCATTTTAGTTAACAAACTGCCAAGAACATCTTTTTTTTTAAGTTTATCAGCTTCATCTAGAGTCAGTGAGCTGAGTCAGATTTTAAATCCTCTGCTATACTGAAATCCATGTTAAAACTTTGCTGCTAAAAAATCTTGGGTGGGTTTTTTATCCGTCAGACTCCCCAGATTCCAAAATTGATTGAATATATGTGAATTTATTAGTTAAGATGCTAAAAAAAAGTTGCTATTTAATGCAAAAATATGTAATTTAGTTCAACAGGAAACAGCTCCTTGTAATAAATCTAGTTTTAGGTCACTGAGTTCTCTTAAATAGCCTAACTTTACCTGAGATGCCCTCTGCTACCCAAAACTCCATGAATACAAAAAAGGTTTCATCCTGCTCCAAGATGAATCCTATGCTCTGACTCTTAAATCAGAAGGTCAAGTGTGTGTCGCTAATTGAAGCTAATCTTGCAGTTTGAGCTATCAGCCTGATGCAGATGTTGCCCTAAACTCCAAATTTGACTCCCCTGAAACTGCACAGGCCTGATTTTCACATCTTCATCTGGCTAATCTTTGCAGAACATAAGATTTAGTTAGACTTTGGAAAGATAAAAAAGGAAAAAAAAATCAAAGAGTTTTATGCTTCATCATGGCTGTGGAAGATAAGGCCCTTAACTGTCACAAGAAATTAGGAGCTTCCTGCTGAAAAACCCTCCATCCTGAGGCTAATCCCCACCATCATCTTTACCATCTCTAAAAATACTGACAAACTATCTGTGCAGGAAATACAACCACACGTCAGCACCAATGCAATTAAACAGAGGGCGCTATGATGGAGCCTCATTACCATATTTTCAGCGCTATATGGCACACGGATTATAAGGCGAATGGTTTATTTCTAAAAATTATATCATATATTTGGCGATATGAACTATAAGGCACATGAAGAGAGAAAAAAGAGTCAAAGATAAGTCTGTCAGTCCATCAGACTTCAATAACTGGGTTCACAGTAACTCTAGAACTTGTTTGTGACATGCAATACGTTAGCCATGTTAGCGAATTTACAATACCTGTAACTCTTAGTTTGCAACACGAAAAACAGATGGATACAGCTAACGTTACTTTGACTATGCTAACTTCCAATCTTGTTAGTAATGCATTAAAAGGAAAAAAAAACAGTCAAACACAGGATGCATTAGCATATTTAGAACACCTGAAATTCCCAACTTTAGTTGCAACACACACAAAAAACAGGTGGATGCCACTTGAACAAACATTACTGTAACTACAAAAACTACTAATCTTGTCAGCAAGACATACAAAATAAATAACCATCCAATATTGTTATTTGTCAACTGCATTTGGGTATCCACACAATGACGTGCAGTGAGGTTCACGGCTAGTGAGTCACTGACCTTATCAGATGTACAAACATATAACCCCTACATCGCAGCTGATTCAGCATGTGTTGTTTAAAATTTCATTTCAACATTTTCTTCTGCTTACAAACTGTAGCATAGAAAAAAAATCACCAAAATTATTATTGACTTACTTTTACTTATAAATGAAGTCTGTCGCTCCTTCTGAAGAAACACATGAATAACCTGTCTTCCATTTCTTTCTTCTAGTTTAAAAATATGTCTCAGTGAAGATCCCTCCCAGTGACCTGTCTCCACAAATTCTTAAGTTTAGAAATGCAATCCTCCTTTAAGAAAATTATGCTAAACACTGTTAAAAGCATACCTTTGACTTGCTAGCACTAACTCTATTATTCTTTAGCTGTGGTGTCACATTCTCTGGGCTCATCAGCACCCTCTGCCTTTAAGAAAGCGTACTGCGCGCCCCACATAGTGTATTTCTGACGAGCATTCTTAGCTGATAAAAAACACTAAATGAGTCACAAACGGGCACCAATGCAATCAAACAGTTGGTGAGAAATAGAAAAAGGAAGTAATTAAAAATAAAGCATCTTTCGTGATGAGAGAAAGACTAAAACAGTTACTATGAATGGTCTGCTGCACCTCCAGTCAGGCACACTGCTGTTGCCTCACCCGCCGATTTCTTGTGTATTTGAACAGGAAATTCATACATTTGATACTTTTTACCAAGGAAATGTTAAACATCCACACAGAAAAAAAGTAATCATAGGATAGTCATGTCTAAAAAATAATATTGGATTTTTATTTTTAATAATGTAAAATATATTAATCTTATTTATTTCTGTATTTTTTAAGCTATATATTACCCTGACTGCATATCACTGTGTTCATAATACCTGTAACTCCCAACCTTGTTTCCAAAATGATAGAGTGAAAAACTCCCAGCCTTGTGAGTAACATGTAAAAAAAATAAACAATTCGACACAGCTACACACTAGCCACCTTAGCACATATAACTCCCAGCAACACTACCCATTATCCATCTCAGCGTGTTCACAATCACACCCAACCTTGTTAGCAAGTCGTAAAGACTTGCTAAAAATAAAGAATCCTTCTTACTTTATTAATACTAAAAATCAAACTACAAGGTGCTTGGTTGAAATACTTGTAAAAACTTATTTTCTAGCAATATAAATTGGCCCAAAGGACGCCCACAGCCATCTGCAGATGACTTGCAAAGTTACCAACCAAGACAGCACAAAGACAAGTAGTTAAATGGGTTGCGTAATTAGCCAAACCGAGGCAGCGGGGCACGTCAGATAACCACAACAACTCATTTCAGCCGTTCAGATTGGATGCTGAAAGGTGAGAAAACTAGAGAGAAAGGCCAAACACTCCTGGTGCCATGCTGCTCGTGTTAATTAGATTACCTCTTAACAGATGCACGTGCTTGGCACGCTGCACGGACTCAATCTACAGCCACCTGATGTGGCGCAAATCACAACAGAAACACCAAAGACAAGCCGTGATACCTGTTCTCTGTAAGAGCCCTGCAAAAGCTGCAGCCCAATTAAAAATGCATGATTTTCCTCACACATGCTTTAGGATGACAAGAGTGTGACATCAGATTGCCTGTTTGACTCATTGGACATCAAATCTAAGCCATCCATAACAGTGACGAGTGGAGGAGGGTGCTGAAAGTCTTTCATAGGCAGATGTTGCGAGGCAATTACATAAATTAAGCTGTCAGATGGGTCATGAGGGACGTTTGTCTTCCAGGCTGTGCCATACCAACGGGGCCTCCCTTCCAGACAAAGTGCCTGATAGGAAGGAAGCCGGGGAAGGGTATGCCTCTGTCACGATTACCAACCAAGCTTAAAAGAGCTATCTTTAATCTAACAAATGTATGTCATCTCAAATCTTAACAGGGAAAGATTCCCAGGGCGCAAATTCTTATCTGCTGCTTTGTTTTGGGAGCAGAATAACACCCTTGCATGATCTGAATGCAGACGATGTGTTATTTACACAATCAAGGATGCCCGGCCCACTTTTGTTTTGCCTAGCTTTAGTTTAGTCACATTATAGAAACAAGAATATTATTTTATTCCTATATTAATATTCAGAATTATGGAGAAAACTAACATCTCTGCCAGACATTTTACATTGTTTTCACCTCATGACAGCAGCCGCAATTTTTATCGGTTAAAAAAAGGAGCTCCCTCGGGTGTCTGTTGGACAATTTCCATCTCTCGTCTGTGTTGTCAGAGTAGATACATGTTTTTCAAGTTTCCCAAAGGCTTGCCTTCATCAGAGTTGTCATTTTCAATTAGCCATGCTCTTAAAAGGCTGACTGTTGGCCCAGGTCAATAAAAATTTCCATTTAAGAGGTTGAGGCAGCTGTAACTTGAAGATTGATTTCATTTAGATTGAGATTAGCTGATATGCTAATTAGCATTTCATCTCACACCTGTCCCCGAGTGGATTTGCAGACATTTTAAAACCAGAGCTGCAAGTGAATCACTGATTTACACCCAATGAGGGCAAAGCTAGACTCCAATTTGTGTGGAAATGGAATCCGTACAGCTGTGTACCTCGCCCAGGTGCCCCTTTCTGATTAAAAATGGAGGACAGGAAATGTGTCAGACCCCCATCTCTGTTGAGGGGAGGCGGAGTTCTCTATTTTGACATGATGGCTACCAGGACTCATCTTTCAAACAATCTAGAACACATATCAAAGTCAAGGCCCAGGGGCTGGATCCGGCCCGCTGGGTCATTATATCTGACCTGCCAGATCATTTTTTTCCAGCCCGATAAAGCGTGGAAACGGTAGTAAAAACTTGTGTAGGTACATACAAAAAGAAGAGTTTTGAACGTGGTAGCCCAAAACACGCATTTCCATAGACTTTTCATCGGAAGTGGTCACCTGAATGTGTATTTATCTGGTTTCTCTGCAACTGTCCTTCCTCAATGGACATGTTTTGTACATATAGCATGGAAACAGTCATAACAAGTTGCGTAGCAACATGCTAATGGAAGAGTTTTGAACGTGGAAGTCCAAAATACACGTTTATCTAGACTTTTTAATCGGAAGTTGTCGCCTGAATGCGCATTTGCTGAGGGTGGTGTGAACATAGCTTTACACTTCAACCAATAATGCAATTTATGCATTTCCAGCAGATTCTGAAGCAGAGAAAAACAGACTTCCACTGATATGCAGCACTTTACATTGGTAAGTTCTTACATTATCAACGAGAATTAGCTGATTCACAAAAATTTACCACAGGTCAAAGAGAGCGTGTAATTTAGAGGCTGTCGACAACATCTCAGGTGTTACAGGTTTTAAAGAAAATGGCACCAACTGAAACACTATCGAGTTGGACCATAATAACTCAATAACTGAATTCTAGTTGACTTTATACAAACTGTATTCCTAAAAGATAAAAAAAATAAATAAATAAAAATAAAGTGTAGCAGCCCTGATAGAAAAAATGCTCAGATAAAGTGTACATGAAAAAAAATTCATGTCTGTGCTCTTTTTCAAGAACGTCTCCCAAACAGAAGCTTCTGCACTCATGAAAGCTTTTAAAGTGGTTGAAAAAAGGAACAGCACCTGAGAGGACTGGGGGGTCTAAACCACAGAGATTTTACAGTAAAAAAACACATCCCAAAACAAGCAGGAGGGAAGTACATGAAGCCAAAAGAGGGAATGCCTGCTCTCTTTCGTGGGCCAGGTATAAGACTCGCACCTGCAATTTGCACCATCTGGACACGACCATCAGGGGACCCACTAACCCCCACGTATAAAATGTTCCAGTAATCTAACAAACAGCTAACAACGGAAGAGATTACGCCGCCAGAATTCATATGAAAAAGGGCTTTAATTTAGTCAGCAGTCTTTATATAGAAGGAGCTTCATAACCGCTCTGGTCCGACTCTCAGGTCTGAAGACTTGGTTTCATATACTGGATCTGCTGAAGGGGTTCCCAGTGCTAATTCCCTGATTAGCAGCTAAGTGCAAAGAGACAAGGAGACTTGATTAAGATGAGTTGCTGAAATTTAAACTGAGCATCGGAAGGAAGAAAAAAAAGGCGTTTTCAGCTGACATGAAAGACATGGTTGTTCACACATGATCTCATGCAGACTGTTCTTGTACCAAAAGCTCGTTTTGGACTTTCTGATGTTTTCAGGTTTCATGTAGAAAGAAACGCTCGTCTTGCAGAGTCACTCTTCTGTACACTTCGGGAAAACTATAAATGTGCCAGTATGATTAAGCTGCAGGTGCCACACTATTCACTAATAATGTTTTTAAAGAGGTGGATGACTGGTAGAGTCTGTTTGTTTCTTCCAGAATTAACACTTTTCACAATTCATCCCCATGGTCACATATTTGTTAAATACAACAGAAAACACTCTTTTCTCGTCTGTCAGTAACATTGTGTCTAGTGCCGTGTGCTTTCAGATTGATATGTTAAAGAGATGCCTTTTTACCTGTTCTTTCAGATAACTTTTATGCCGATTTTATTAATTTTACCATTAATTGATTTATTTGTCACTATCTGTCATTTTTGTATGCTTTCATTTCTGCCTTTTTATTAATTTATCTGGTATACTCTTGCATTTGTTTTTTTCATGACTGATTGGACTTCAAGGTCAAAATCTATCTATCCATCCATCCATCAATCCAGCCATCCTTTCATCCATCTATTCATCATTGATCCACCTATGAATTAATTGATCCGTCCATCTATCTGTTGATCATTGAGCCATCTATCTATCTAATGATGCATCCATCCATCATCCATCCTCTCATCAATTTATCAAGCATCCATCCATCAATCAACAGACCCAACCATCCACTCATTGATTGATCATCCATCCATCGTTTGATTAGTTAAACTATTCATCGATTGGCTAATTGATCCATCCATCCATCATTAATCCATCCATCTATCCTTACATCATTAATCCATCCATCCATCCATACATCATTAATCCATCCATCTATCCTTCATTGATCCATTTATCCATCTTTGATCCATCCTCTCATCAATTAATCATCCATCCACTAATTGATTGATCTGTCTATCTATTGATTGATCCATCCATCTTTGATCCATCCATCCATCCACTAATTGATTGGTCCATCTATCCATTGATCCATCCATCATTGATCCATCATTGATTCATCCATCCATCATTGATCCATCCATCCATCATTGATCCATCCATCCATTAATTGATTCATCATCTATCCACTGATTGACCCATCCATCATTGATCCATCATTGATCCATCCATCATTGATCCATCATTGATCCATCCATCATTGATCCATCCATCATTGATCCATCTACCCATCATTGATCCATCATTGATTCATCCATCCATCATTGATCCATCCATCCATCATTGGTCCATCCATCCATCCATCATTGATCCATCATTGATTCATCCATCCATCATTGATCCATCCATCCATCATTGATTCATCCATCCATCATTGATCCATCCATCCATCATTGGTCCATCCATCCATTAGTTGATTCAACATCTATCCGCTGACTGACCCATCTATCCATCCATTAATTGATCCAATAATCCATCTATTGATTGATTGATCCATGCATCTCCCCAGTCCTCTTTGCACACCTTAAAGACGGTACACGTCTCTTCATCTGACTCCAGCTCTCAAAAGTCACATTCCTTTGTGATTTGGATGTTTTTTTTAGAAGTTCTGCACATAACTTTGGCTTCATCTGTGAGTTCTAAATGCTCCTGGGTGACAAAACCTCAGTATCAAAGCATAAGTAAACAATCAGGCTCAAATAAGTCTGCTGAATTGACCAGAATTTGTGTTAAAGTGGCAAAAACTGAAAATCGTCTGTGTCCATTCTGCAAACAATCTATCAAAGTCAATCCAGAACAGCAA
Source organism: Oryzias melastigma (assembly GCF_002922805.2). Taxonomy (NCBI): domain Eukaryota; kingdom Metazoa; phylum Chordata; class Actinopteri; order Beloniformes; family Adrianichthyidae; genus Oryzias; species Oryzias melastigma. The sequence continues at coordinate 6,448,470 of NC_050524.1, read as the reverse complement.
AGTGCATTGACATAACACTGAGATAGATGTGATAAACTCCCAAACCTTCAAAGAGTGCCAAGTAGGCTTCTTTCATCTTTAGATATCCCACGCTCACACACAAACTGCACACTCTATATAGGAGCCAACACAACCCGCAGGTCAGCATGTGTCAGAGGAGAACTTGGAGTGCTAAAATTATCGGAGCAACACCAGAGAAACACCTTTATTCTCGTGCGCTGAAGTTACTATCACTCTTTCTGCTCGCTCCTGGAATTTTTTTCCCTCGAAATCTCCTGCTTCCAACTGTACCACAGCGCTCCTGCTACGTTCCCTGACACATGCTGCATCTGTAATGTTGCTGCCAGCAGAGTTTCCTCACTTGATCTGCAGAAAATCTCATGTCAAACGTGAAGACCGAGACCACAGACCAAAAAAAAAATCAGCAATGTTTTCATTTTAATATTCTACTAACATTATCTTAAAAATAGAGCACCATTGTTTTTTAATGTCTCTAAATGGACTTGCATTAAAAATAAAGAAACAGAAGCGTCGGGGAGATTTCTACGGTGGCCCTGAAGAGCAAATCACTCAAAGCAAAAACATATTAAATATCAAGACAATAAAAGCTACTAATTTAAAAAAGTTAGATTTCAAAATAAAAAAATAAAAATCGGAATATAGAATTAATTTTTAGAACTCAAAATCTAAAGTAAAACAAAATAAGAAACCGTACAAGGGGATGATGACGTTTGAGTTTTAAGGAAAGAAGAAGGACGTTTAGCCCAAACTGTGGTAAAGAGCTGATTAAGCAATCACCAAACTTTTGCAGTGGCTAAAAACCTAAAGAAATATCCTCTTTTGGGAAGATAATGCCATGAAAATCAACATACAGGATGACAAGGTAAAGATACAACATTATCCAATCAGTGATGTCTCATTATACCTTCCTTTTCCAGTTTATTTTTTGCTTTATAATTTTGGAAATGTACTTTGATTTCTAAATGTTTTTTTATGATAATTTTGATTGTTGTTGTGATTACTTTAGTACATTTAAGTAATTTGTACCTCAGAGTCAAAGTGGAATAAACAGTTACCCAATACAAAAACATATTAAAGAACACAACAATACAAAAAGTAAAACTAATAATAAAATAATGTTATCACATTTTAAACAATAAAACTTACTTCCAAAAAAATGAAATCAAAATGAAAAAATGTTAAAAATGTTAAATGTTAAAAAACAAAATAAATCAGAAAGGTAGGTACTATGGGACATCCCCGATTGGATGATGTCACATGATTTTTGACGTCTGAGCTTTTCAAATACGTCTTTAATGCTCGGAAACTTGATAAAACTCTATGATGACTCTATGGTCTTTTATCAGTTCCTAGAGGCAGAACTAAACATGGAGTTCTTTTTACTTTATTTTAATCATATTTTACTGATCATACTTTAACTGTTTATTTTGATTGTTTCTTTTAATGTTTTATGTAAAGCACTTTGAATTGTCTCTGTACATGAAATGTGCTATACAAATAAGCTTACCTAATTTACCGTAAATGATGGACGGACGTCGTCATTCAATCAGAGATTTGATTGTTTATGGTTTTTTTACATTTCATATTGATTTCTAGAAATACCTGTTGTTTTCCTTTTTTATATTATTTTCTACAGTACCTGGAAAAGTTAGGTACTGTGAGACATCATCATTTCAGCTGAAAGTTATTTGGCATGAAGCAACAGTTATCGATCCAATCAGCGACGCCCCACACTTTTCCCAGTTTTCTTCTTTTGTTTAGTTTGTTTTATCATTTTATTAAGATTTTTGGAAATTACTTTTGCTTTCTAAGATGTTTCCTATTTACTTTATTGTAATCATATTTAAGTGTATTTATTTCAAACATATAAAACACCATTAGAAAAATGTAAGCACCTGCTGATATAGTCAGAGTCTCTATTTGACTAAACATGTTTGAAAGAGTCAAGCAGAGGCTGAAGCTCATTTAAGCCTACTCCCTTATTCTGATTCAATAATGACAACAAACCATAAAAATCCCATACAATGTATTGATATTATCAATATAATTATTTGTCTGAACATCTATTAATCCTCATTATGACATCATAGTCAGTAAATATTGAATAAATACAATGTATTCGATATAATTATCATGCAGGGAATCAACAAAAAAAGTAACCATGTGACTATTCTGTTAAAAAAATTAAGACTTACAAAGTTACAATATTAAACAAAAGATGATACTGGAAGAAGTCGGTACTATGGTTGGATGATGACGTTTGTTCATCATTTTAATCAAATGTTGCGAACATTTGAAAAATTCAAAGTTAAAACAAATCACCTGAATCACTTTCTCTGGGTTCTTTTTGTGCTTAATTCTCTCATTTCATTTTCATTTCTATAACTTTGTGTTTTTATTTCTAGTTTTTCATAATCATTTGTTTTGCTTTTTTGATTGTCGTGATGTTTACATGTTTGATTTGTTGATTGTCCTTCAAGGCCACCATAGATTTACATCCTCAAAGTAACTTGGAGAAACTTTCTAAAAGATCTGCAATAATCTTGTGATCCAAATCAATAAGATCAAACAGGAGTCTGAGCCCTCAAGCCACAGTACAGAGCTGTCACCAGCACGAAACATTCAGCTGCAGCAAAGCTGCAAAATTAGAGTTTGGTGAATTTGCATATCTATGATTAGATAATTCCTGTGGGTCCACTTGTGTGGTAAGTGGTGTAGGAAGCCTGCAGCTCAGCAAACCCAAAGATGCGCTCCTCAAAGCATAAAAAGAGCGCAGCTTTTCTCCCTTTTCCTCACAAAAAAACTGTTTTTGTACTGATGACTAAAAGCTCCTTTCAAACGCAGCTAGACCTCGGATCCACTTTCCTTTCAAGTCCGATTCAAAGCTGTTTTGTTTCCACTGTTTCGGGCGTTTTGCTGCTTTTATTTCAACTCAAAAAGAAAAAAAAAAAGAATCCAAACCCGCTCAAGGCGTGATAAATATAGCCACGGTGCGTGATGTGGACACTCAGCTCCCGCGTTTCATCCTCCATTCATCCCTGAGAGGGAAGTGACTGGAACTATGCGGGAGATGATTGGATAAATTGTTACATGTCAAAATAAAAGTCCACATTTAGCGGATCAGCATCATCAGCAACTGTTTAAGCAGCCACCACGCACGCACCGCAACCGGAAGCCAAAAAGGGAAGCAAACTACTCACGCAAATGAAAAACAAAGTCCAGTTTCTTTCTTCTTTTCTGGCTCCAGATGGCTGCGATACAATCCACTCAAGTCCTCCTCTCCGCCCGCCGCTTCACCTGCGGCGCATCCTCGCGTAAAAACACCGGAGAGCTGGATGCGTGTTTCTGCGGGAGCCTCCGTCCGCGTCCTCCTCCTCCACCTCCTCCTCTGCGGGGAGCTCCGTGTGCGCCGTGCGTCGTTTGTTTGGGTCTCCTCACTGTCTGCCTCCACCGCTGCGGCCGGCTGAGACTGTCTCTGCAGCGCAGCATCCCATCTCTCTGCTGCGTGGAGGATGAGGTGGCCCTTACATACTTGAGAGGAGTGGCAGCGCGCGGGTTGGTGTCCCCGCGCGCGCCGACACTGTGCGCACTCTGTGTAGTCACGAGAAAAACAAAAAAACTTCTGATTTATTTTTATTTTTAATCAAATATCTTTGGGTTTTTATAAATCATATATTTTTTTTTACTGAAATTGTTAAAAAAAAAAAAAAAAACTAGTTTTACAGGGACTCCATCCTCAAGACTTTTTACCTACATTTTCATGCTCTGACCGCTAGAGGGCAGTACTTCACAGATCGGTTACATGTTAGTGATCATCTACAGTTTTCACTTCCAGTTTGAAGCATGTTCGAAAAAGATATTGACGTTATCGAACTGTAATCCAGTCATGAGAAGCTCTTGGTTGTTGAGAAAAACATAAATTCTTGTGATCAAGGAGTTTAACTGTTTGGAAATGGCTCTGTGGTATAGTGGGCGAAGAGCGGAAGTGACGTGTGGTTCGCGCATGCGGGGTGAGCGGTGCAACCCTTCTGCTTCCGCATACCGAAAATGCAGCGACAGTCACTTCCCCAAAATACCACTAGGTGGCTTGTTAAATTCCTTTTTAATCCAGTATAAAAAGGTGCATCACTGGTTTAGTTATGTTTATATTTGAGCTATCATTTAAACTGCATTGACATCTCTCTCTTTTTAATCTTTTTTTAAAGCATTGCCAGCGGACTTTTCATTCTTATTACGCCGTTTTTAGCCAAATGTGTAGTTTTCTAGGACATAGTTTCTGCAGAGCAGCAGTAGTTCATCAGAAATTTGCCTCTGAATGGTTGATGGGTGGGACTGTTGGCGTGGAGTTGGCCCCTTCCTCCCTTCCCCTTCCTGTTGGGGAGAACTCTCTGTTAACAGTTGGTGTGTATTGGCAAGAGTCTGACGATACATGTGTTGTTATACAATATGTGTCCCGATACAACTCAAAAGATTACAAAATATTTAACTTTTTTTAAATTATGACTTAATAATTATTTTTAATTATTATTATTTTTTTAAAAACATTAAATTGTAAAATACTTGTTATTTATAACACATTCTCACTCCCAACTAGTCACATATTGACTTTTGCTTAAGGATCCCTCCACTTCAAAAATGGACGTTTTGGGTTTCCCCAACTCGTAGATTTTGACGTGCTGGCTGTTCCAATCAAATCACGTTCCTAACCTCAGGTTCAGTACCGGGACATGGACCGCACTGGTACCCTAACTTGGTACTGGTTCTTATCCTGGCCTGATTCGCGTCCTGTGCCGAGTTAGGGCTCTGGTACTGGGACCCTAAGGTTCTAGGGTACTGGTAACAGCTGCGCCCTGAGGGCCAGTCCATATGCAGAACCGGATTTGATACCACGTCCAGTACTGCGAGAGTTAAGGACCTTTTATCTTGTACCTACGTCAGTTTGATTCCATTTAGTGTTTTAAATCACAGGTCAAGACATTTTTATTAAGGAGAACTTTTAATTGATTTTAGTCCTTTTTTATCTATGTTTTATCGTATTTTACTGTTTTTGATTTTTCATTATTATTATATTTTAAGACTTTTGTGTTTTAATCTGATTTATGCTCCTTTTGTCAAGAACTTTGTGATCCTTTATGGGAAAAGTTCTATGGAACTAAAGATATTCTATTCTATTGATTTT
>NC_050524.1:6423807-6443070 GCF_002922805.2 Oryzias melastigma | reverse complement strand
GAAGTGAGACTGAACTACATGTTTGATTATAAATAAATGATTAATATTAGTAATAAGTATTCTGAATCAATACAAGTATTGCCACATACAGTATTGCGATATTTCTCTGAACTGATATTTTCTTACATCTCGAGTTTACAGGCTCTCCTGCTCGCTTACAGCCCCTCTCACCCTAACCAGTAATGGGGAGCACTACTGGAGCTATCCAGTTTGGAACCAGATGCCAGCTTGGAGGAGGAAAACAAAGACGTTCGTGGATCTATTCGCCTACAAGTGGATGCATCAGAATGGAGTGGAGCAGGGAGCTTGTGGCCCACCCAGCACATCTTCTACCTCCTTCCTCCACTCTAGATTCACGATTTGAATAAAGAAATACTCGAAAATGCAATTTTTAGCTTAGTTTTCTCTATTTATTTATGTCTTCCATGATTAGAAAAATGCCACAAGAACATATTAAAAACACCATTTTCATCGAAGTGAATTTTTAACACAAGTAACTTGTAACTCTGACATTTTTTATATTATCTATCCACTTAAAACAATTCCAGAAGAGCTTTTTACAAATCATTAGAGGCGTAAAAAAATCATTTATATTTATACTAAAACGTAGCAAGTTTTAGATAAATTCAATATTTTTATGGGTAAAAATTAAATAGCAAGCCAGTTCTTGTGTCCATATTCATATTGGGAGATCAAACCCGTCAAAGACACTAGTTAAGAACAAAAAAAAAAAAAAAGCTGAAACAAGAAAAAGATAAAGTCAGTCTGATCAAGTTTTAGACGTCAGTTTATTTTTTTTTTCAAAACGAGCTCAAGTTCATGCTTCCACCTCGAGTTCTACTCAGATGCAGCTTAGCCCAGCATCTTTACCCTCTTCTTCAAATAATCCGGTCTGATCACAGGCATTAAAAGTGTTCAATCAACTCGGAGCAGACAAAAGAGCTGTCTGTCTGCACTATTGTGGGAAAAATAGTCCATAAATAGACATGCAGCCTCCTGGTTTGTCGTTTCGTTTTCTGCCTCTGGCAGCAAAGCACAGAAGCAGAGCGGTATGAATGGACTCGCAAGAGTGGGACATTTACGCCCCCAAGGGGTCACTGTGACTCAGCCCGAAGCTATAGAACTTGAATGTACCTTTTATTTATTGATCAAAAAAGTTTTGTCTTCATTTTTTACATTTAAATTGAACTTCATTTCCTCCAGTGTGTTTAAAATGCTGTGAAACAAGTTTAGTGAGTGAATTGATTAAATCCAGCTAAAGTTTTGGATACATTCTGATAATGTCACCATGACTTCCAATACAAAGGAAATGGTCATGAATTGAATAAATTTGACATTTTTATAGATGTAGTCATTACCATATTATCTGTACAGGATCATAACCTTCCTTAGTCCTCTAAAGATCAAAAAGAGCACACATGACTGACAGTTTTGCCAAACGAGGATTGAACGGTCAGACTAATAACTGTTCTGTTTATGTATAAATATGATTTCAAACTTAGACTATCTTGAAACCTGATGTTTATTTTAATTGTGGAATAATTGGTCGCTGGGTCACTCTAAGATCAGGCCACCTAGTGGTTATTTGATGAACTGATATTTTATTTATTTTAGAGATCTTTTTTTGAATGTGCTTCAACCCGGAAGTCACATTTCCCATTTACTCTAAAACAAAACATCACTGTTGTTTATTTAAGAAATGCAATTTAAGGAGATAAGCAATCATGTTACTTTACATGTCAGAGGTCCATTGTGTTGGGAACCTTGTTTCTGTTATCAGTTATTTTATTCTTTAACATTTTCTAATCAAATCCACACATTAAAAAAATAATATTTAGTTTGTCTAATTTTAAAGCATTCCCAGTTTTATTTAATTATATTTGTACATTTTTTTGCTAAAATGAAGAAAATCTTTGTCGTTTTCTGTGACATAGTTTCTGCAGAGCGACACTAGGTCAGTAGAAATTTGCCTTTGAGTTGCAGAAATTGCTTAAACCTGTGCTGACCACCCATCTGCTTTGTTTACACTCTTTCCTGCTAGCTTACAGCCCCTCACAACCCATTACCGGAGCAACAAAAATAACGAGCAATAGTTTTGATCCAGATTCCAGTTCAGACAAGGTGGATGGATGCATCAGAATGGAGCAGAGCAGGGAGCTTGTTGCCCTACCAGGAGACTTTTTACATCACAAAAGCAATCTTTGTCAAACTGTAATTTTTTTTTCATCTGCTCTCGATTCACAATAATTAAAAAAAAAAAATATTCAGAAATGCAATTTTAAGTTTAATTTTCTAAATGTATGTCCTCCATCATCAGAGGAAGACACATTAACATGTAAAAAAAAAATCTTTGGAGTGGGTTTTTACATTGTCTTTGTGAAGGAAAAATAAAACAAAAAAAAGTTTCTTGACTTTTTTGCATCTATTTAACTTATTTTGAACAGAAAAATGTGAATTGAATTTTGGAGTTTAGTGGAGAAACAGATTTCTCCAAAGTTGTATTTGCAAATAAGGACATTTTTTTGATTATTTTAGTTTCCAAATGACAGGTCTTTTATGTTTGTTCAATGATTTTGAATTGCTGTGGATGATTTTACACTGTGGATTACTGTTTGGGGCTCATCTTAATATTTTATAAAAGTAATTTTGCAGAATTTGTCTTTATCACCATTTTAGTTTTATGCAAGAAACAAAAAAACACAATCCTGAAATATGTGTAGTTTCTTCACACCAATATAAATAAATAAAATCAGCCGTAGAATATTAAAAATGTCTAATGGCATCCAGACCTAAAACAACTTTACACATTTAGGATGCAAATACCAGAATTCTGGATGTTTTTTTAAATAAAAATGTTTACTTATTTCTCTTCTAGTTAGATTTTTTTGTGACTTGGTTTTTGTGTTTACTGCATTTGTTGATGACCTTATTTAATTGGCTTTCCCTTTTCATCAATTTCTCTCATTACATCTGGTTTCAGTTAGTAACAGCTAGTTGTAATTGGTTAATTACTTTGTTTCTAAACAGTTTTGGGTTTAGCTTTTAGTCAAAAGGTTCATTGTTGGTTGTTGTTTTTGTGTTTTCCCAAATACAGTTTTATACAGCCTTTTGAAACATGTCTGTAGCATCAAAGATTTTTCCTTTGCTGGCAGTAATGTTGTGGTGCGATTCTTAACGACATGACTGAATGTTCTTGATGAACAAATGAACAAGTCTGCATTAGTGGGATGTAAGAGTGGCACTTGAGGTCAGTTTTACAACCCTATAAATGTCCTGCTCTTCCTGTAGTGTTTTATTAAGTGCATTTTAAACGTCTGGGATATCAAAACAGAGCAGACACAAAAGAATAAACTCCTTCTTAATTCACAAAGAAGCAGTTTGTTTCTGTTGCCGAGTAGAACCACATGGAAACTACAGTTCTGATTCTGCTGAAGAAAATAAAAATGGAGGATAGATCAAAATCAGCTGTGACCTATAATTTTTAACCAATCATTGATCCATCAGCGCAGACAGAACACTTTTAGAGAGAGATTTAGGAATGTCAAGTGTAGCAGTTTGAAAAAAAGGCACTGTATTTACTGCACTGGAAGGCACACTCAAAACCTTAAATGTATTTATTTTATTCATTCACCTTGTAATCCAGAATGTCTTATAGATATATTGTGGTTGTTCTTACTGGTGTTAAAGCGCTTGCAAGAGATATATGTCAAAATGTCAGTCTGTTTTTGTTGTTTGGTTTTCTTTTACAAGTTGCAAATAAGGTCGCATATTATTGTAAATATGTTAACACGGCTAACGTGTAGCAATGTTGAACTGTGTGGTTTTTCATTTTACTTGTTACTATCAAGGTTAGGAGTTAGTGACAATAATATTGTTTTTCCCAGTATCAGTTTTTTTCTTCACGTGTTGCCAACAAGGTTGGGAGTTTCAGGAACGCCGCCAACGCTTCCAACAAATGCCACAAACAAATAGAGCTACTGTAATTGACTGACAAACTCATGTCTTGCTGCATCTCTATTACACATATGCACAGAACTTTATTGAAATTCTAGAAATGACAAAAAAACAAAAAAATTTACAATGGCATTTTCCATTAAATCATAATTATGCAAATAAATTCAAACCAACTCACGCGATGAGTCATTTAAAAACATGTGAACAATACTTTGATTAATACATTCAAATTTCTGTCACTAGCGCTCAACATCATCTATCAAAGGAGACGTTGGCGTCTTTTTCAGATCATAGAGCAGGAAATGGTGGTTTGTGATTTTATAGATAGCTCTAGATCCAACAATTTCACATGACGCTCAACTTTTGATGAGCTGTCTGATACTGTAGAACAGGGACTAGACATGTCCTTAACTCAGGGGTGCTGCTGTAATTTGTGCAAAAGTTATGAAAACAAAAAAAAAACAGTTTAACTGTCTTCTCTGATGACGGAACTTCCCATGATACCTTGAGAACTCAAGTGGAGATAAAAGTTGACGGACTCTTTCAGTCAGGAACCCACAAAACACTTTGTAGAAGAGTAAACAAACATCTTGTATATTTTAAAGATTGTCATGTTGTTTTTCACACAGTGGAATGGCTGTTTCTTATGAACCCAAAATACGGTATTTTTGGACCAGACAGTAAAGATCCTTTAAGTATCTCAAAAATTGACAGTGTAAACTCTAGTTTTACTTTCTAACCTCAAAGTGATTTTATGTGGTTCCAAGCTCTCAAAGATCTGTCAAAAACATTCTTTTGTACGTCTTTGGTAACCAAAGGTGTTCTGCTTTTTGGATTTACAAAGTATTATGGCTACCATAGTCAGGAGCTGTGGAATGACACTGTGAATCTGACGTTCATCTGTTAAATTCTGAAATTAAAAAATCTCGAGTCTGATTGATAAAGAACTGAAAATGAGAGTGTATTGTTGTGTAATGTATGTGTTACAACTGAACAAGGTCAAATTATTGTAAATGTTTATGTTCCCACATAAAGCTGTTCCACAGATTTTTCAGTGCAGTTTTTCATCTGTTTTTTTTTTTTTTACCTTGCATCGTGTTCTGCGTTCTGATTGGCTGTTAACCGTATTTGATCAATCTCTTCAGTGCCTTCTCAGAGTGTGTTCAGTTTGTTAAATCTACATAAGTCTATGATCGCGATCAGATCTTTGTTTTTATTCTATAATACTGAACTTATTTTTCTATGAAAGTTTGAACTTTGAGAGTTTAAACAAGGGAAAATGGGAAAATGTTCATGTCTGTCTGAGAAAAGTGTGTAAAGTATGTGGGGGGGAGGGGGGTGAACACCTTAAAACATCTATACTTTAACTTTGCACCTATGGGGTTATTTTTTTCTAAATGTAATCCTCGCAATGAACAAGCGACCGTTGCAACTGTTTGTTTTGCTTAATGTGCCTTCATATATAAAAACAGTCATGTTCATTGACAATCCAAATAATAGAATATTTCTACATTTTCTCATGTTTTCTTCTTCAACCTTGGGCGTCTGAGCTTCACAGCAGACACATCTGCATATCTGAGATAACGAGCCCTGCTGTGTGCTGGTGACCTGCACATCTGGCCTGCTTGAGTCGTCACGGACCGAAATATCCTGACGTCAGGGGAACTGAGAGCACTTACAAAAGAAACATGTGGGGAGTAACTACTACGAAAGCATACTCAAAGTATATTCAACTCAAGTTTTTCTTCTTTAGATGAGAAGTTTTCAACCCTGATTCTTAAGAACTATTTCACCCTATTTCACCTTTTTGTGAGTGTTTATTTTCCTCACATTAGAACATTTTTACACACAACTTAAGATTTTTGTCTGGTAAGTTCCTACATTATATTGCACAAGTAAAATGTTTCTTACATGTTCTCATTTTTCCTGCAACATTCAGTTTCACATGTGTGTGTAATTTAAACTCATGTGTGTGTGTGGTTCAAGCTTGTGTTTATTGACACATATTTACCTTCATACATGAATTGGGCGGCACCCAGAAGGAGTGAAAGGCAGTGCTTCAGAGATCGAGGCCTCTTACTTCCGTATTTAATTTAAAATTTAAAAGTTGTGTTATAAATTATCATATATATGGATATAGTTTACTCTGAAAGACTTAATAGCATTATATAGACCCTTTCGAGGCGACTGGTTTACATTGTGCTTGTTCTGTATTTAAAGCCTCGTTTCCACTGAGCGGTTCGGTACACTTAGGAGTGGTACTATCCAGTTAACTCTGGCGAGCGGTTCCACTCAATTTTGCCTCTTTTCCACTGAGAGGTTTGTTTTCACAGTGCATAATTGGTGTAGATCACTAGCATGCTGCTAACTCACCCTGTATCACACCGTTAACAAGGATGGCAAGGAACGTTTGCAGTTCCACCGCAGACCATTTGCTGTTGTTTACAGGCATTTACAATACAGACTTGTGACCAGAAGAATACACAGGAAACTACAAAAACCTGAATGCTAACAAACATTGGAAACATTAGCTTAAATGAGCGCTATATCGGCACTTTCTAACGTCGTCATCACTTTCTGCCAATTAACGGGTGGCTATATTGCCTCCACCCTGATCCACTTTTCAATGGACCAACAACCGATGGGAGGCCCCCAAGAGGTACAGGTCGGTACTGTTTAATCCAAATGTTTCAAAGTCAAGGCCCGGGGGCCGGATCTGGCCCTCCGGGGGGCCGGATCTGGCCCTCCGGGGGGCCGGATCTGGCCCTCCGGGGGGCCGGATCTGGCCCTCCGGGGGCCGGATCTGGCCCTCCGGGGGCCGGATCTGGTCCTCCGGGGGCCGGATCTGGCCCTCTGGATCATTTTATTTTTATTGTAATTAATGGCCTGATGTTATCTTGCGCTTATTTCTAACTTGTATAATTTTGAAAAATATATTTTTATGGAGAGTAAAATATTGAAAGTTATTTAAAGTTTAAGTTGATTTATTTTTGGAATAATTTCCCTGCCTGTTTTCATTCATAGCAATGTTAAAAAGTTAATCTTTTAAAGTTTTAAAAATCTAATTTTAGTGTTCAATAAATGTTTACCTTGTTAGGCCCTTGACCTAAAGTGTGTTTTGGGTTTTGGTCCCTCTGTGATTGAGTTTGACACCCCTGGTTTAATGGGTCTGTTTTATAATGGAAACTCTCAAATACTGGGAAAAAAAGCCTTAAAATTGCTGAAAAAAATATCCAAAAGTCACAGTAGGTCTAATTTAGTCTGTAAACTTCTGCCAACAACAGCCTCTAAATAAATGACCTAATTGGAGATGCTGGTCTTAAGGGCAGAGTGCTTACTGTTCTTCCTTCCTGGTGTTTTAGTACCTGCACTGTTTCATTGGCTGATGCGGTGTTGTTGTTTAGACGGAAGCATCTCAGACAGTTATGTCTTTATTCATTATTCATACAAACAGTCTAACATTTTTCCTGTCAATTTTATCTTCCTGAGATTGGTAGGGAGGGCTTTTAATTCCATGTCTAAGGACTGTTTGACAGAACAACTGCAGCATTTATTGACGATTACAACTGGTTGCGGACTGTCTTAAATCAATCAACCACTTTACTCTAAAATCAGTTTATAACCTAAAGTGACAGCATCTGCATTTTCATTTCACATATAAAAAAATTCTCATTAATTCAGTAAATCATGCCTTCAAGAAGATAACCTAATAGTCACAGGAGAAATTAGGAAAATTGAATTTCACTAATTAACAACTATTGATAACAAATGCAAGAATAACTTATATGCATAATGATGCATTTGTTCTTTGCAATAATCCACATTACGCTTAGAAAGACAGACTTATCTGTCATTAAAATGAAACAAAAACAAATAGGCTGTCCTAGCCTCACTGTATTTCATTAAATTTTGATAGAAAACCGTAATGACGTCTTTTATCATTCAAGTTTCAGGGTTTGTTATTGTGTGTTCAGAAAAGTGTGGAGATGTGTGTCATGCAGCCCTGCCCTCCCAACAGAACGCTAATGGCCTCAGACGAGAGAGTATAGATTAGTTGCCTGTGTTTCTGCTATCAGTTACATAGCTCATATTGCCACCCTCTGCTGTGAGCCTTTGACTGACAATATGGAGCTAACAGCCTATCTCTATCCTCTGTCATTAATTAAACAGTACCCAAGACTGAGTGCTCTTCCTATTGCTCGATTGATCCATCTCAGCGCTCGTAGCTCTTATCAGCTCTTAGATCTCATCTTTTAAGAGCTGTATTTTGAGGGACCTGTTTACAGCTTTCCTTATTGGCACTGACATCATGTTGAGAGCGTTGCTACAACAAAACATGTTCCTGAAAAGATACAGGGAATTTTTATATGCTTTTCACACTACCTTTCTGTGTTTTCTTTACTGAATATTATATAAATAAAGATATTAATTGACACTGTTTCTCAGAAAAATCATTTATTTTCTTCTAGGGAATAAAGAAATGGTTTGATAGCAAAAATTGGGTTTAGATTCAAATTATTCCAATGCAAACTGACAAAACTTGGGACAAATGGAATGAAATGAGCCCTTAAGCCCTCCTACAAATTGCTCCTTAACCTGTCGACCATTTTTGTTACATTCAATAATCTTTCCAAAAACTGAGGTTAATGACAAGTTTTGCAAAACAATGATATACATAAATAAATAGGTCACACACGTGCCAGCATACGCTGTAAAAGTGAGAGACCAGTTTGACTTAAAAAAATTGAATATACTTGAACCAACATTCATTAAATCTTTGCTAATATAACATTAAATCTCTCCTTTTTGAAGTAACTGATTTTTTTATTCTAAATGTTGCTTTACATCTATCTGTGCGGCTTCAAACATTACAAACTGTGAGTTAGCAGACTTAAAATCCGGTCTTAAGACACGTTGAAGTTCATTGCTGATGCACTCATCATTCCATTGGGATCAAAGCTGAGATATTCGGCTAGAACTATTGGCAGAAGTCTTTCTAATGCCAGTAATTTTACGCCAATATTATCCCTGCAATAAAAGGTACAAATATATGACTCGCATAGAAAAAGTAACTATAGAAATACAGCAGATTGTTGCCAGTTTGGAGTATTGCATTTATCAAAAAAAAAAGAAAGATGTAAAAAAATAAGGGGTATAAATTTAATCTGCCTCTGCTCTTCTGGAGCTACATTACCACCAGACATGTGAATTCACACGAGGATAGTTTTGATTAAACTAGTAGGATTGATATTCCTGGAAGGATTTGAATAGTGCAGTGTCATCTGCATATTTACGGAATATTAGATGGAAAGTTACAAAATTCCAAATAAAGCTGAAAGCATTTTGTATTGGACAAGCAGGGAACAGCGAGAAGGGGATTCTTCTTTTTTATTTATTTTTTCTGTTTGCTATATTACATGTCCGCCACCTATAATTGATAGAGTCTTTGTGCCAAAAGCGATTGACTTTAGAAACAATACTGCTCAACCCCCCCCTCGTGTTCCAAATAGGAAGTTCTTGCTGATTCCAAGAAGGTCGAAATGCCATAGACTTCCATTGAGAAATAGATAGTTATTCCTCAGTCATTCATGTTTCTTGGAATAAGATCAGAATGCAAATTAATATTATTGATGATTAATTTTATAATTTTGTGTCATCTATTTTTAAATCACAGTTATCATTAGCTTTTGTCGTTTCAGATTATTTTGTGCACATATTCATTTGTATTTCTGTTATTTTGTTCCCCAAACAGATTCATGATGGGAATCAGATCTATACTCCAACAAGTTCTCCTCCAAAGGTTAATAAAGTTCTCAGTCAATCATTTTTCTTTGGTTACATAATTCAAAGCAGCCTTATTTAAAGAAATCCACTGGTACACAAGGTCAAATAATCCTGCATCAGTTTGATGTTATCCTCCAGTGTATGTAAAGAGTTTATTTTTCCAAGGACCATCAGAGGTCTTAAGTTCACTTTTCCTGAGAAAGAGCGTTCAAGGTATCAATTTTGTGGTCAAAGTCAGAGCAAGATGGATCTGTCCGCTTTGGTCTGTGAAGGAGGAATTCAGCACCACTGACTCGGTTCATGCATGGGGCTAAAAATCCAGCACTTTGCCTTTTTGTTTTCTGTCAATCAGCCACACAACACTGAGCACGATCCATAGAGAGAAAAGATTCTCAAGGAAACAGGGGACAAAAAAAAAAAAACATTAAAAAAGACGGACAAGAAGTAGATAACAGAGATCGGTATCAGCTGTTCAGAGCTGCATCCATCAGCGACCATAATTTAATAGAATGTGAGCTGCAAAGTGCAGATTAGACTGTTCACTTGTTCATAGGATTTCCGGTAAGAGAAGGACTAAAATTATCTTCAAAATAACATTTTTGGACGGTTTCAGCAAGTAATTGGAAAAATTAAACCCTGGGAAGAAATTGAATTAAAGGCACATTACTTCAAGTATCAATTACTTCTCCGTAAAGCGTACTTGAATTTTTGGGTTGAAGAACTGTCCTTCCACATTTAAAAAAAAGTTATAAATTCTTTGTGCAATTAATTAATAATGACCTGTAATTAATTTATCTAATCTATTTTAATCACAGAAATCTTTAACCTAATAATTACTGCAAAAAGTCTAATTTTGAGGCATTTTCATTTAAATTTGTGACATTGTGCCATAATCCATCCATCCATCCATCTTCCTCCGCTTCATCCGGGACCGGGTCGCGGGGGCAGCAGTCTGAGCAAAGATGCCCAGACTTCCCTCTCCCCGGCCACTTCCTCCAGCTCTTCAGGGGGGACCCCGAGGCGTTCCCAGGCAAGCCGAGAAACATAGTCTCTCCAGCGTGTCCTGGGTCTTCCCCGGGGCCTCCGCCCAGTGGGACATGCCCGGAACACCACACATTGTGCCATAATAAAAGATCAAAATGTCTGTAATTAATTACCATGATAAAGTTGACCACCCTTAACATTTTTTTCAATATATTTTGCTTAAAATGATCCTGTCACCCCTATGTATCTGCCCTAAATTACTCCATCAATCTTCCTTTCTAATTCCTCAAGACCCAAAATTCAAGGGAATATATTCACAATGACAAAACTAATAAAAAACATTTAGTTTAGGCTTAGATAGAGAAGGAGTTTATACAAATATACATCTCATGTTCTCAAAGATACATACCAATAAAAAAAAGTGTCCAATAAAAAAGGCTCATGTTTTTGTCAGTGCTGGAGGATCAGAAGACAATGGTTTCTTTATCTCCATTTGTACCAGCTAAACTCTGACCATATACATTTTATTTTAAATGATATTTAGATTTACCAATTTATGAAAAAAACATTTAACAATTTACATTTACATGGCTAATGGACAACTAATAAACAGTATAGGAAAATGTCACCTTAACTTCAATTATGTCTTTTTCCAAACAAAAATGACTCAACTTTCCATCTATAATATTCTTTAAATGTATTCAGACGAAAGTGTACTTTACCTTCAAACAGTCAATCATTCCAGGAATTATTACACCCCGATCCCTCAATAGGATCTTCATATGAATTCTATAAAAAAGGAAATTTCCAGAAAAAATGCTTTGAAACTCCCATAATTGTTTAACCATCATTGGGCGTCATTATTGAATCACTGAAAGTCCTTTGGGGTGAAAGTATAGTGTTAATTAACACATTCAGTATTTGAATAGCACTGAAATACTATCAGGTATTTGTGAAAAAAAGAGTCTTTGTGTTTGAGTTTCTGCTCCTCCATCTGTCTGCAGATCACACCTGGTGTCAGTTTGTAATCATCACAGCTGTTTTGTGTTTCATCGTTTTAAATCTGTGCTTCATAGTTTTCTGTAGATTTTTGCTTCTCAATTCAATTTTCTTTTGATCTATTTTAAAAGCGTTCCCAGTGGCCTTTTAATTATTATGACAGTATTAGGCAAAATCAATCAACTTTTTTTTAGGACATTGTTTCTGCAGAGCGGCAGTAGCTCATTAGAAATTCCCCTCTGACTTGTGGGCGGGGCTTTTCACACGGAACAACCCCTTTCCCCTCCCCATGGCTGAGAGATCTTTGTTTACATCAGGAGTTTCCATATCCAGGCCTCGAGGGCCTGCATGTTTTCCAACCCACATACTTTGCTGTTGAAGCTCCTACTTGTCTGATCCAGGTAATCAACAGCAGATACAGAAGGAATTCTGAAAAAACAGCTGGTGGCCGGCCCTCGAGGACTGACTTTGGACACCCCTGGTTTACATGTTTTTCGGCAAGTTCTACAGCCACTAATACTATCGGATGCAGTACCGGATTGGTCCTGGGGACGTGCTTGGTACCACATCCAGCGCACGTCCGGTGTTAGAGTTTGGGTTAGGGCAACCAGATGCCATACCGTGTCCAAGTTAAGGTTAGGGCAATCGGACACTGTACCGGATACCGT
The DNA here is from genome assembly GCF_002922805.2 of Oryzias melastigma. NCBI lineage: Eukaryota > Metazoa > Chordata > Actinopteri > Beloniformes > Adrianichthyidae > Oryzias > Oryzias melastigma. The sequence continues at coordinate 6,430,681 of NC_050524.1, read as the reverse complement.
CAGGTTTCCCTAACCTGGCACTCCATCCAGTACCGCATCCAGTACCACGTCAGGTGACAGGTTAGGGTAAATGGACACTGTACTGAATGCGGTACCGATACCAGAACCCTAACCCGGCACCGAATGCAGTACCGGACCCGAACTGGTACCAGCCAGAATACTGGGCGCAAACCAGTACTGGGTCCGCATCCTGGTACAGGACTGGTTCCGGTTCGTGGCCCGAAGGTTGGGCATCCTGGATTTAATGGGAACAGCCAGCACATCAAAGTTGGGGTCACCAAAAATGACAATTTTTGACATGGAGGGGTCCTTAGCCAAACGTTAATATGTGACAAGCTGGGGGTGAGAATGTGTGGATCTTTCCATTTTTTTCAAACAGCTTTTTCATCTGCTCATTATTATACTCAAAAATGCAATCTTAAGCTTAATTTTCTTTATATATTTCATCCCTTATCAGAAAAAAATTGGAAGAACATTTCAAAAAACACCAAAAATATATTTTTTTTTAATAGAAAGGGTCTTTAATGTTCTACTAAATCATAACTGTTCTGTGTAGATCACGCAACTAGGAGATAAATTTGCTTAAGTTAACACAACTCCAGAATTAATATTTAGTTTTTACTTCCCTGTAATTTAAGCTTTATTCTTAGTTTTCCATTCCTCCTATGAATAAGACAGTGCGCCCATAATCCTTGATGGACAACATGACAACACGTTTGTTGGTAACCAGACAACTGTCCCCTGTAATTAGAGAGGTGGAAAAGCGACGGAAATTACAACCTGACAGACGGTATAAAGCAGTGACAAGGAATACTCTGATAAAGCGTTAGTGGCAGGTACAGCCTGTGAGCGGCTGAAGATGGGAAACCATGAGGAAATAACTTCCATCCTCCAGCCACTTCTCAAACATGCTTAATAAAAAGCAGAGAGCCTGAGCGGATGGCGAGTAAAACGCTTTAAATTGTTGTTCTTCATAATGTGAGTAAAATCACAAGGTGTGCTTGCGGCAGAGGTGCTTTATTCAAATCAGCATTTCAGAGCTCCTTGTTTACATTATCTACCATCAATCAACGCCTTCTTTTTGTGCCAGTTAGGGAGAGAACATCGTACACTGCTAACAACCCGAGTGTGCCACATCTGTGGTTTGCAGGCTGGTACGCGATGTCGCAGATGACTGAATCCTAATTTCCCAAGAAAGAGCTAAAGAGATGGCTATCCTCGCCATTTGAGCTAACACAGCAGTACCCCCCCCCATCCAAACGTCTTCATTTGTCTTCATTAAACACTCCGAGAGCTGCGTTGTGTCGGGCAGCGTTCTGCTTCAATGAAGCTCTGATTGCCGCAACAATTTGTGCATTGACATGTAAGATGGCCCATATTCCGTAATGGACTCTAATCCAATGTGTTTTTGTTGAATCTGTTTCCTTTTTTTATTTTGGCAAATTTACTGGTCCGCTTTTTTATTTGAACTAGAGTTGAATGAGAGAAAATCTTTATTTCTGTGCTGAAAATACTGAGGAGCCGTAAACCGAAACAAACATCTGTAGTTTTATTTATACTGTATTTGTAGTAAATAAAGTGATTTGAATGGGGAACAGACGAGAAGCCTCCTCCTTTATCTGCTTTTGAAAAACCACAAAGGTAAACGCCTGCAGATGGTGACTTACATTAACATGCACGGCAAATTTAGGCAATTTGTATTTATTTCTCAGCAGATGCTGACTAGATAGAAGTGGTAAATTATAATTTTGTTGCAAGACTGATTTTTTTTACTTTCATTATTGGTATAACCAACATCTGCTGGGCAGAGTGTTAATGCATGCGAGTGGAGTAAAGTCATGCTGATGGATGAGAACATTTTTAAGGAAAAGTGGAGAAAGAAAGTCCAAACCGAAAATGTAGTTTTTAGTGTTTGTAGTTTTAAAGTCATTTTTTTTTCAAGAAAATGTTTATATAAATAACAGTATGGAACAAAAAGTAGATGAAACTTATTACAAAACATTGGGATTGTATCTCAACAGAGATGGAGACTTGAATTTGAAACTTGTACTTATATCACAATAAAGTCAATCACGTTAATCAAAAGTTAATCACGATTAATGGTAATTAACTTTTTTTATATACGGTATTTGCTGACCACTTAGTATCGTAACATATCTGTGAATGATCACAATATGAAATCAAACACATTTAAATTTAGACTTTTTATTTTTATTAAGGCTGTGAACTAACTAAAAAAGAAAAAAAATACATCAGATGAATCACACTTTTTCGTCGTGATTGATCTCAATGTTTTACTAAGTACAAAATATGCGGCTTTTGAACATAAACAGGCTAGAGAGAAATTTGTATTTTTATTGTCTGAAATTTTAAATGTCTCAGGTTTTAACCTATAAATGTAATTTGAGTGGACAAAACATATCAACAATATGATAAGCAGAACTCTAAAAACTTTTGTCAATAGTATTACTCCAAGAAAATAAATATGTTGACACATAAGCATTAATTCAAGTTTACATAATAGAAAGTTCACAGCCTTAATAATAAAATATATTAGATATAATTTTACCATTTTATTACAATGAACTTTTATTGAGTTTGTGTTTTTCAGAATAGTGAAAATAAATCTGGTACAGTTTTGATATATATTGTGGCAAGTATTGCATCTTATGTATTTTATTTATTCATTCATTTGACAGGGACATTGCAAATTAAAAAGAATTGCTGCCAATGCACCAGAGTTAGCTCGAGAGCTATTTTTCATCCGCTGTCCAAGGACTGATGGTAAAATTGTCTCCCTATAAAAACACAAAGTTAGAAACAAAATGTAATACAAGCATAAGGAGAGAAAAAATAAAGAACAGTAAAAACTTAACATTTTTTAAAAGTCAAATGAGAAGACACAATGAAATAAAAATTAAAAAATAAGCAGACGCAATAAAATAAATAAAAAAAAATCAGCAGCCTTTTGTAAAAATGTACATTGAATCCAATTGAAAAAATTAAAGAAACATTAAAGAAAACAAAGAACATGCAGACATTTACAATGACTTGAGTAAATTCTGGGTATTAAAATAATTCTATATGCTGACATGTCTGATGTGTCACCAGCCAGTTATTAAGATGTTTTTAAACAATAAAAGCCCAGTTCTCTGATGTTCTGAGGGACAGAGTTCCATTCCTGTGCTGCTGTAACTGAGAATGTTTTTTGACCAAAGACATTTTTTCGCAGAGGGATGATACAATATTCTCGGGCTGCCCCTCGCGTGATTCGTGAGCTGGTTCGAACGGTTGCAAACTGACAAAGTGAAGGAGATGACAAATCATTTATTATTTTATATAACAGACAAAGGTTTGAATACTATATATTCTTCAAGTTTACAGTTTATGTTTCTAAAAAACAGGAAAGGGTGGAATCTTAATTGGTTTTTGTTCAATGCTTTGATTGTTTGTTAATATAGTGATTCTGAGTTGTTTCATTTGCCTGTGACCAGGTTATGTTGCAATATGTAATATGTGAAAAAAATCATTGCATTCATGAACCTTCTAACAGCCTGCAATGATAACTGTGGTCCTCTGAACCGGAAATTTGACAAATTGAACTTGACCTGATTACAGACTTTTGATTTGTGATTAAAACTTCAGATTAGAATCAATCAGGATTCCAAGATACACTAATTCTGACACGACTTTAATACTGCTTAAAGGCACAAAAACATCAGCTTTTGGTCTTTTGAGTATGGACTTAGAAAAAAAAAACATTGTGACTGTTTTATTTATGTTTAGTTTAAAACTCAACTGATTTATCCAATTTGTGATATCAGACATTGACTGTGTACGTTTCTCAGCAACCTAAATGATGTTTTCACCATGTGTATAAATTACTGTGTCGTCAGCATACATTTGAATAGAGACATTGGAACAAACTGAAGGAAGATCATTTATATAAAGGGAAAAAATAGAGGTCCTAGAATGGATCCTTGCGGAACACTGGTACCCAAACGGAGAGGAGGGGAGAGATAATCATTCAACCTGATTGACAGTACTCTATTAGCCAGATATGAGTCTATCCATTTTATTGCTTGAGATAAAAAGATGAATTTAATTATTCTAGTCAGGAGTATTTCATGATTTATCATGTCAAAAGCGTTCTTCGAATCTAGAAATATACCACCAACTACTATCCAATGATTGCTTGATGTTTTCTATGAAAATGAAGTGAAAATGGCGTCCTATTAAGATCTGTGATGATTTGTTGAGTAACAAGTTTCTCAGTAACTTTAGACACTATTGGAACAATACTTAATGGTTGGTAAGTGACATAACATCTCAATTTTTATGTATTATGTATGGTGATATGTATCGTATCTCTTGCCAATACTCACCCCTAATATACAGTATATATATTTAGTCTGACTTGGTGTCATATAATTCCGACAGAGCACAAACCACAATTATTAATTTCTCCTTCATGATCACCTTTTAAACAGTTAGCACATCTGAAAGGGAAGAAAGTCAAGAGATTAGATAAGAATATAGATGACTGATGGAAAATTAAGAAAATCAAATATCAGATGGGAAATATGGAACAAAATTACAGGGATTCTGTATTTTTAATCATATTTCAAATTGAAAAAATGTAGCTAAACTGTAAAAAATGAATACCTTTTAAATTCGCTTTGTATTAGATGAATCAAACAAAACAACCCAAATCTGATTGCTGCCGGAAGGGTTAATATAACAAAAAGATCACCAACATTAACCCAGTTGTCATCTGTTCCTAAAGTTGAGACAAAACAAGAATTGACAAACTTTTAAAAAACAAGATACTTCAAATTTTGCTTGTTGGGGCATTTCAATTTTCACTATTTGACCCAATAGAACTTCAAAGTCTGCTCTGTCCTGTATTTACAGCTTTCTGAGCTTGAGTTTGGAGTAAACTTCTGTTCAAAAGAGCATTCAACTTCAAAGATGATATCAGAGAGGATGAAACTAGAAAAGCTCTTGAGATGAGCCGCAAAAACGTCCACATATGACTTTCAGGTCAAGTTGCCCAGACAGAAGAATTCTCTGACAATTTGACGTGGAATGACAAAAATCCTTAGAAACTTTGCTGTTATTTAATAGTTGAGTTGTGTTACTGAAATGTTTTAACACATGACATTAGGGCTCAGGAGTTTCTTGACTTTTGAGGATACCGCATAAACCGCAGACGGTCCCAAAAAGTGATCAGATCAATGGTGTCAGACAGCATAATTCTACCATCTGTTATTCTAAAGCCCCCCAAATATTCATCTAAAAATAAAAAAAAAAGCTAAAAAAGAAAAGGGCCTTAAATCCAGCCATCATTTGTTTAAAGAAGCTAAGCGATCTTCCAAACTGGGGCACATTGTTGTGCATTGTTTCATCATGCAGATGAAAAATAAATATTCGAACACAGAGCTATGACAGAATCAAAGCAGTCTTTGAGATCAACCAAACAGTCTCCTGTTGGATTTGGTTAAGTGAGCCAAGTCTTTAACACATGATGGAGATGGGTCTAAGTACAGCATTAACCAATCTTGAGCACCAAAAAGCTGGTTTGTGGTTATTAATAAATGAAAATGTGTAAATTTACAGAAAGACAGTGAAATGTAAAATACATAGTTGGCAAAGTGATTATGCAATATCCTCTAAATAAAACATGGACACTGTCATCTAAAAGAGAAATGTAGCACGTGGATGATACTAATTACCTTCTAATTGCTTCCACTGATCTAAGACAGTAGTCTCCTCTGGGATGTGGTGCAGTCGGTCCTGTCTTGGACTGGTGATCACCAACTAGATGTTTCAATACACGACCAGTCATACCATTAACAAAGCCACACAATAACATCAACTTCATAAAGGTCATATTTTATTCCTGACCTTGGAGATAAAATGTTAGAGTGAAGTAGCGGTGCAACAGTATTCAATATAAAACTGTACCATTTAATACACGTTCGACAATTGAATACGACATTTTCACAATACACATTTTAGTCCTTCAGTACCAGTCTGGGGGGCCTTAAGAGTGTCTGTTCCGAAAAATCCCCGCCCACTCTCCCCCTCCCTGCCAGGAACTACCGTCCTCCTTCTACGGTAGTCAGATAGTAAAAGTTTTAGTTAAAAATAACAGAGACATTGTTTTTTTTTTTGCAAAAAAAATGTAAAGGTTCATGAATAAAGGGCTGACAACTAAAGAATACTGCACATTACCTGTGTTGCTGTTTTTATTTGGACTTCAAAATAAGCCACTTCTAGATATTTTAAATTGGTTTTAAGTGCATTTTATTGTTCATTCCTCACTATAAAGAACCCCAAAGCGCTCTTTTTAACCATTCATGCATTTAAGAGTAATCCTCTAAAAACCTGCACTGTCTGCAGCAGCTCCTCCCATACCCACAAAAACCAGCGGGTGGAAACGTACTGACGTAATATATGATCTACATTGATATAGTTGACTCTGAAAGGCTTAAGAAAGTCATGGTTTGGCCTCTTTACATGGGATTCTGCAATAAGTGGCAAGAACTGTGCACTTAAAAAAGTCAGAATATTTGTTATGGTATTTCTCTGTACAAAATAAATGATCATCTGTGGAATAGAAGGATTTCAGGGTTTATTTTTTTCTTGCTCAATACGTACGTAAAGAACCGTGATGCTCATATTGAGGTACATATCAAACCGTGAGCAAACATCTTCCATGACAGGCTGCCAAGGCACCTGCAATCCAATGCTGCACGAACCACAATGCATAAGCATCTTATAAGCTCACCCGGAAGTGCTGGGCCCGGGGAGGAGAACTCAATTTCTTTTTGTTGGGTCGGAATCGACCAGCCCCCATCCCAGTGAACAT
>NC_050524.1:6401804-6420709 GCF_002922805.2 Oryzias melastigma | reverse complement strand
CACTACATATACATATCAATGATATAATCTGTGATTCACTGTGTGATGATGTCACTGTGTGATGATGTCACTGTGTGATGATGTCACTGTGTGATGATGCCACTGAGTGATGATGTCACTGAGTGATGATGTCACTGAGTGATGATGTCACTGTCTGATTATGTCACTGTGCAGATTTCTGTCTTCCACCTACAAACACACCATAGGTGAGAATATCTTGTTTCAAACTGGCTTTATTTATACCCAACATCTGGATAACTAATGATTTTTGCTTTGTGAAGGTCACAATAATCAACAATGATTTAAAAAGGTAGTAAACCTAAATCTAAACATGAGAATCTTTATTCCTATAAATTGAATCACTTCTACAGCAATGTACTGAGTCACTAAGAAATTCAAGTAGTTTCTGCTGGTTTGTACATGTATCAATTGTGTAATATACAAAACTAATTCTTCCAGTTTTTCTGATCTTATTACCAACATACAGCATTTTGATCTAAGTCATCATATGTCGTTTAATCAAGAAATTCATTAGGAATTTCCTCGTGCAAATATTTCTGTGTTCATTGTTGTTTTTTAAAAACTGTTCTGAAGTTTAGAAAATAGCAAAAACATGATGGATGGGAAATGTAGTTTGATCCATTCATGGGGACAAATACTGAGAGTAAAAATTCCACATTCAAAGGGTTTCTTCTCATATGCACAGCATGGAAATGTGTTTCCCTGTACATAACTGTCTTACTTTGCTGTTCCCTCTGAAATTAAAAAAAAATGTTGAAAACAATAAAAATGAAGGCACTATTTAAATATTTGAAAAGGAGTCAAGGCAAGTTTATTTGTATAGAACCTTTCATGTAGACAGACAATTTAAAGTCCTTTACATAAAACAATCAAGAGAAATGGTAAATAAATAGTAAAGATGTGATCATTAAATTAAGATTAAAAGAAAGTAAAAATAATTAAATTTAAAACAAGCATAGATAAACAGTGCGGACATAAACCTTTGAATGCATATTAATCAAATGCAACTGAGAACAGGTGAGTCTGGGTTTAAATTTCAGCAGATCTAAGGTTTTCTGGAAGTTTGTTCTAGATCTGTGGTTCATAGAAGCTGAATGCAGCTTCTCCATGTTTAGTTCTGACTTTAGGAACTGATAACAGACCGGATCCAGATGACCGAAGAGGTCTGGCTGGTACATACTGGGTCAGGAGGTCAGTCATGTATTCTGGTGCTAAACCATTCAAAGCTTTATAAACCAGTAACAACTTTAAAGTCTGTCCTCTGGCAGACCCTTAACCTGTGTAAAGACCTCAGAACTGGACTGATGTGGTCTACTTTCTTGGTCCTTGTGAGAACCCGAGCAGCAGAGTTCTGAATAAGCTGCAGTTTCCTGATGGATTTTTTTGGTAGTCCTGTAAAAACACTGTTACAGTAATCAAGTCGACTAAAGATGAAAGCATGCACTAGTTTCACCAGGTCCTGCTTAGACATCAGATCTTTAATCCTTGAGATATTTTTGAGAGGATAATAGGCTGATTTAGTGACTGCCTTAATGTGTTTATCAAAATTTAGGTCTGTGTCTATCACTACACCCAAGTTTCTGGCCTGAATAGATTGAAGCAAATCCCATGAAACTCACTCCAGGCTTTTTTATTTAACCGCTCAATTCCGATAAATGAAAAACTTGGTGTCGTGTAATTCCGGACAGACATAAACTGCAATTATTACTTTCTCCTCTATGATCAATTTTCAAAAGGTTGGTACTTCCATGAATCAAAATAGAAGCCATCCACACATTCCTTCCAAATCTGAGTCCTGAGAGACATCATGATCTCAGTGAAGGACAAGTTGCAGCACGTATGCCTGGAAAAGTTAACAAAACCTCTCTGACATTTTGAAGTCCACAGTCTTATGACAAGAAATATCATTTGTGAATGGACTGCATCTAAGAAAGATGTCTAAATCCCAGAAACGGACCTTGAAGCATATTTACCTCAATGTCAGAGCATGCAATGCACAAAACAGTGAGCCTAAGAGCAACATTCTACGACTCAGTGAGCATGTTAAATGCTAAAGTCAATGACAGGATTATAGAAAGAAGAATGAAGGAATACAGTTTGCATGGAAAGGATTGCCAGAAGAAAGGCTGTTGAAAAGGAACACACAAGCATGACTCGTGATCCCACGGAATCCATCTGAACATACCTCGGAAATCTCTGGAACAGTGTCCTACAGACAGGTGAAACCAAAGTGAAAATCTAACTCAGCAGGTCATCAGAAATATTTCAAGACCGCTGTGAAGTCTGGTGCTGAAGGGGTGATGGATGGTTCCAGCCTCTTACCAACCCCAAAGGACTCGGCCGTCTTCCAGTCCACCACAAACTTTTGGAATAACAGAATATTCTTGTCACATGTGAAGCCATCTTTCTGACAAGTAAAACTTGATCCAAAGTAGGCCATACGGCTTGATCCGTCCATGTTTGTTGAGCGTTAAAAGAAAAATGAAATGCACTTCATTGTAAAAATGTCCTCCAATTTAATGGACTGAAGCAATTTTGCAAATAAAACAGGCCACAGTTTTCTCCACAGCAATGTGACAGAATGATCAAATCAAACAGGCGCTGATTGCTTCAAGCTAAGGCTGCTAAATGTGGATCCGAGGATTTAGAAGAACACTCGAAATAGCCATCAGTATTTTCTTTGACACTTCCTTTTTTAAACAAAATATAGATGAATACAAAAAAGTTTTAAGTAAATCTGAGATAGTGTTTTCCAATGACTCAAAACAAATACTAACTTTTATTGTATTTTTTTTAAACTTTTTGTTTTTTTTTTTAATTCAGTGGCATGAATTGAACTGATGGGTCTGATAGAACCCTGGTTGGCGCTATTGCCTAAGATCCAGCATTCTGGGTGGCGGCCCTCTATAGCTCTGCTGGCCCCTGGGAAGTAGAACTGTCAACATACATGCTGTCCACCAGCTAGCGTGGGGAGCGAGCCCACTGAGTGGGTAGACACAGTTGGGGCCATCACGGAAACTGCGGACAAACCCAATTGGAGCCTTGGCATCATTGTTTTTCGCCGGTTATCTACGTTGGCGCATGGTTGTCAGCACTCGGAAAATGCACTTTTTTTTCCTTTTTTATAAAGGTGACCATTCAATTTAAAAGAAAACCACATGATAAAACAGGATGAAACATGTAGTTTTTAAAAAAGCCAGAATCAGCCAAAAGGCCAGTTTTCATCTGTGGTCCCCTGACCATGAAGACAAAGAAAGCAGTGAAAACACTGAGAACAATAAAAATTAACAAATGACATATATGTTATCAGCTAATATGGAGTGGCTGTACAATACGATGCAATAAAAAAATTACAAAATTATAAAGAACTAGAATCACATTTTTTGTGAAACTGTTATATGTTGTGGACAGTTGGATCTCCTCAGGTACTGAGTTCCACTCACAAGCACTTCTCACTGACCAGGCCGACTGACTAAAAGTCCTGCGTAGAGGAATTGGGCAGTCACCTCTAATAGAGCCTCGAGATACTCGTTCCAAGTTTTTTCTTTGGAATTCTGTCAGAGGATCCAAAGTCGAATTATGCATCAGCCTTAAGTTCATAAATCTGTGAAGATCTTGCCAGTTTAGAAGTCTGTATTTTTTTAAAAATAGCGCAGTGATGGTAATATTTCAGATTTTTATGTAGAACTTTGATAACTTGCTTGTACAAAACTTCCAATGGTTTTTTTGGGACTCTGACCAGCTTGGGACCAGCTGGTTATACAACAGTTAAAATAACAAAAAATCATTGCATTTGAGAAAATCATAGCTGCTTAATGGGGCATTTTGTTTCAAATTGCATTGAAATTGAAAAGATTTAACTTTATTTTTTATGTAGTTTTTCAATATGAGCTTTGAAGGACATCTGTGAATCTATCACCAATCCAAGGTACTGTATATCAGTTTTAGAACTTTAAAAAGTCATGCTAAAACAAAAGTCATTACTTACATTTAAATGTAAACTTCTGTGCTTCAGAGCACACCCACATGGAGAAATGAGTTTCTCCTCTGTGGCACAGTGCAACATACAGACCCCTCCACCGCTCCTGAAATTAAAAACCATATTGACCAAAAAGAGGATTAAATAACCACAAAGACACAGCCAACAAATGACTCAAACTCAAAGCTAAGTGAGCCTCAATGTCCATTTTACGAAGGTTATTTGCTGTTTAAGGTGCTTTCCTTTAATGTATTTTAGTTTTTATCCATTAATACTACCAATTTTTATGAATTAATATTACTCAAGTAAAAATCATTTTATTTCCAATTTTCCAGTGACGTAAAAGTTACAAACTAAAGGAAAACTTGAATTTTTTTATTTATTTTATGATTCACAAAAACATTATTTGAAGTAAGGATTACATTTTCAAATATTTCTTAATTGCAAGTCTGCTCATTAGAATTTTCAACTGATAACAAAAGAAAAACAACCAAGAAAGTTCCTATCTGGAGTGCAAAGTGAGTGCAGCGTGATTTGAAACTGAAATTGTGTGATGATAAAAAGTGTTTGGCGCTGAATGAGACTTCAGACAAATATGTGCTTTCAAGCATTAAAAGAGAACTCTTTGTATTTCAGATCCCCTTTTAAAAGCTGCTGCATCTGGCATTAAAAGAGCCAGAATTTTGGTTGGTTTTAAAAAAACAAAAACAATCAAAATAGGCGAGTATTTGAATTAACCGACTGATGGAGTTAAAGATTTAATTAGGTGTTTTGGTGCTTAAAAATATAAAACAAGCAGGAAGAAGCATAAAAGGATGTTTTAGCTTGTGTGTTTTATTCACAAAATGCAAAAAATCTTCCATTTTTGAGCTCAACCTGACTGAAGGCTGGATTTGTCTGTGTAGTGAGGCGATGCTGAAGTCAGAGGAGAGCATTGGATGTGAGCAGATCTGCCTGCAGAGGCTGCAGGACTGTCGCTGCTCTCCCTGTAGAGTTGCTGCGTGCATTTGTCTGTGCTTGTGCCAGCAGAATGCTTGTATCTGAAATGGGCCCCATCAGAATAATCCAGCGCAGTCATTCTGATGCCGCTGGAATAACCCACTTCCACTCCATTCAGCTGTGATTGAAAAAAGAAAACAATCATAATTACCACAGCGTAATCATATCCCTGAGCAACGACTGTCAGAGGAGCCATATTTCCCTTATGTCAGGACAAATCAGCTTCTTTCAAGAACAGGAGTTGGGGGAAAAAAGGAGGCGGGGATGGACTTTTTAATTGGAAAGATGCCCTATTATGCATCGTGTAATTCTATGCAATTCAGAAAGAGCGGTGTCTCACTTCCACTCACTGAAATGTATGACAAATTGGTTGGAAGATATTTGTTTTCCGCCTTTGTTTTCCTCTCAAAGGCCTTCCAAAATTCATTAATCCCACTGTTGGCGGACTCTGTGTCACTTTGAAAGCGAGCCGCCTCGCACACTCAGGAGAAAGTTGAAGAAAGGAATCTTGGAAGATGCTGCCACTCACCCTCTGCCTCTTTGTCAGTGGATTCCTCATCTCCCATGTGGGAGCCCATTTGTGCTGGAGTAATCCATTACCTGCTCACTCAGTGGTGACAACACCTCACTTCCATCTGGCTCTGCAGTCTCACGGGGGCCCACTACCCCAAGAATAATAAGGACAGTGACCAGGAAACATAGAGTCTCTCCTATTACCTCAATAACGGAGTAATGATTGATACCTTGTTGGATTATCCATGTGTCACCGAACAGCCAAGAGCTTCTTAAATGAGGGAGGCAGCGCTCCGTCCACCTGTGCCTCCATTCCAAATCACAGATGATGAACCAAGTGCAGGAGTGTGTGACAGCCACTGCCAGGGTTTCACAACCCGAGTGTATCAGTCAACCTGCCAGAGGTCTGTTTTTGAGAGTTGAGCGCGCAGCAGAATCGATTTTTCCTGCACAAGTCTACAAGGAAAATTGGCCACCGAAAAGGAAAAACGGACCAATTTTTCCCACGGCTCTAAAAAGGCATTTATAATAATTGCTTCTTTGAATTAGCTTTTCCTGCCACACATTTCTTAAAGGAGCCACACTCGCTCTAATGTAGTCAGTTGCTTCTGCAGGAGCTAAATGCAATTCTTGTTTTTCAGAGTAAGAGGGCTGACAGCGGTGGTCAATTTGAGAGGGTTTTGATATTTAACAGGACCGCAGTGCTGTCACAACCCAGCTGATGGGGCCACCTTTGGAGTCGTGCTGCAGCCACCCGCTGAACGCATCCAGGGTCTCGCTTCAGAGGCGCGCAGCTGTGCCCGACACCTGGACGCATGCTGTCGTCCCTTCCATGCGGTACGGCTCGGGAGGTGAGCAGCACAGCCCTGAGCCCGGGCTCGGGATCCATCCTTGATTACACATGTGTTTACTTGCCAGATTTGGAAAAGCATGAGAGGCGGAGCGTGAAGCTTTCCTGCAGTGCCAATCACACAAATGTTTTCTGCCTGTTTGTCGTGTGATTTCCAGGAAGGAGCCGCTGATCATTCGTGTCACTGTATTTGAGCTGCAAAGCTGGAAAAAGAACCTACTACACCAATGTGTACAAAAAACAAAGATTTTATTGTAACTCAGCAGTAAAATTAAATGTTTTCTGTCAATATTTTAAAACAGGGTGGTGTGAGAGTGCAGGAGGCTCTCTGGGGTCTGCAGGTGAAGAGGTTCAGGTTCATGACGCCAAGAAGGCTCAACATCTATCACCGTATTTGTCTGGACATCTTCACCTGTTTCTGTTGAACCAAAATTCTAGCACAGGGATTTTCTGGTTCTAACAGATACGACAACAAATGATGAAATGAAGAAACATGGACAGTAAAAGTGCTGACAGCCAGGAAGAAAGAAGGAAGGAAAGATACAAAGAAATGAAAAAAAGGAAAAACTGAAAAAGGAAGGGGCAAAAGTGTTATCAAAGGAAAACAAATACAAGACAAGCTTTTAAAGACAAATTCTTGGAAATATAAAAAGTATTTTCATTTACATCAAACGAATGTCACTTGTTTATAGGACTTCCTTTCCTCTTTAATTGTTCCTTTGTGCTGTTAGATTTTTTATGATGCTAACAGACCCAAAATTTTACTAATTTCTTCTGCTGAGCAACATTTCTGGTTATTTTTTCGATTTCAATTTTCCTTTGAAACCATTCAGTGCTTCTAGTTTCAGAACCTACAATGAAGATTTACAATTTAATGACACATTTTTGTTTTATTGTTGATGGATTTTGTTTCATCTGAAGGGTGTCCACTCCTGAACTTTCATTTTGACTCCAGGAGAAACTGCAGCCTGAAGTTTTGAATTTAATGTTAGAAAGCATTAAACAAGAACTTGAAGATCTTTAACAATTTTAAAGATAATCCAGAATTCTTCTAATAAAAGCAGCTTTAGCAAACATTTGGATAAATAAAACAAACAAGCGTAGTAAATGACCTCTTATTTACTCGGTATATTGAATGCACATTGATTTGTGTGTGTAACTATGCTTCCTCCAGCTTCTCATCACTAGTACTGAACAATACCACCTTGTCCAATTCACTCCACACTATGGTTAGTTAGGAGTAGACAAAAAGACTAGATTTTAAAAACTTTCATGTCATTTGTATCCATTTTTCTGTTGCAAATATTTGCGTTTGTTCAAATTCCCCCATGTGTTCCTAACCACAAATAAGCCGACTGAAGTTTGGTGCTTGCAATAGTTTTTCTGCTTCATGTGTGATGCTGGAAGCTGGAACTCTGACTGGAATATTGAAGCCCCAAATCATGTACAGTCAGATATCAAGGCAGAATCTTTCTTTTCTTTCCCATTGCACATTTTATTTTTCAGTGCAGGCATGTCATATCTGTAGCTCATGTTCACCACTCGCCACGTTTTCCTGCTACAGAATCTCCCCGCGTGTTAGCAACACCCACACGAACACCTGTCCAACAAAATATCAAACAGAACCCCCTGATTTTGATCTCCACACAGGGAATGTAGCATATATAAAAACTAAAAAAAGAGCTGATGTAATGCAGCTGGTGCATCCGTCTTGGGTAAAAGCACCCAAGTTCAATAAATATTTGAGTATATATTTTTTAATATAATAATAGATCAAGAAATTCTGCCCAGTTGGCATACAGTTATTTACAGATATCAGCATTTGCTTCTCACCAGGATTCTTACACACTGTGCCACAGTTATCGTTCACACCATATTTGCCTTTGTGATGAAACTCTTCTTACCAAAATAAGATTAATTTCTTACCTCCTTTTTTTCATTTTTTATAGTTTGCTGTCCAACTCTTCTTCGCGATCTCATGTCTTGAATTCAAAAAACTCCTAAGCGGACAATATTCTAAAGCTAGCATGTATCTGGTTACAAATTTTCCTTATAAACATTTATTCTTTAACATTCTTTATTTCTAGTTTTGTTACTCTTTAAAAACCCACTCTGACCGTCTTTTTATCCAATTTCAATTGGATTATGACATGTTTTAGCCAAAACTTTTAAAAAAATCTGTCGTTTTTTTAAGCGATAGTTTCTGCAGAGCAGCAGGAGTTCATTAGAAATTGGCCTTTGAGTTGTTGGTGGCACCGATTGGTTAGGAGCAACCCCACCCCCTTTCCCCTCCCCATCGCTGAGAGCTATCTGTTTACGCACTAGTTTAAAGGGGCCTATACCATGAAAAATCAAGTTTTTTAGCTTTTAGGTGTTTTATACAGTTCATTCCTCACTATAAACAACCCCCAAAGCGACATTTTGATCCGTTCATGGATTTCTGAGTATTCCTCTAAAAACCACGGCTCTTGCTTTGCAAGCTCCCCCAGCTCATGCAGATGCCAGCTGTTGGTGCTATTTCTGTTGTGATCCAGTGTAGCAATAGCCAAGAAACGCTCATTGCATTTGGCATAAACACTTTGTGTGGTGGTATACGCTAAAGAACATTCTGGTGAGGAATCTGCATAAGATTTAAGGTGGATTCTAAATGTATCCAGGAAGCAGACTATTTCCTGATGGAAAAAGCAAGCGACAAATTAGAAGACCTGGTTTGAACATGGATTATTGAGCAAAGACGGAAAGGTCCGGTATCTCAATAAAAATTGTCATGCTTCATTGAGAAAAAGGTTCACAGCCAGTGCTAATCATAACATAATGCAATGTTCTCATCATTTCAATAAATCCTGAAATGTTCATCTGGTGTTGTCTGCATTTCTTGACTCACTTTCAGCACAAAATGAACCCAGTAGCCATCTCCATTCTGTCTGTGAATGCTGGGGCTGCTAAAGTCTGATACACAATCTGTGGATCCATCTTTGGAAAGATTTGGATGTTTGTTTTTGTGGGAGAAACACAGGAAGTCGTCATGAAATGGGCTCACGGGGAAAGGCGGTCCCTCAGAGATCGAGTTGTCTTACTTTCGGGTAGGACAGTAAATAATTAGTTTTTTGTGTCCCTGAGGTAATATATGATCATATTCATAGATTTAGTTTACTCTAAAAGACTTGAAGAAAATCCTGGTATAGGTCCTTTTATATGTCCTCCATCATCAGAAAATTGCCACAAGAACATGTAAAAACATGAATTTTGTTTGAGTGGGTCTTTAGAAATTGCATGCCTAAAATAGCTTCACTCATTTGTTTTTCTGTTTTTTGTTCATTTTATCTTTTCAAAGTCTTTCCTCCTGCTGTTTTTCAGTAACCTTGGACTGCTTCTTTTGAGATTTTGAGACCTCACCAAATTGGTTAATTTGCATTTATTTTTTATTTTTATTTTTTACATATTCCAGTTAATTTATTTAAAACCCGTGATAATCCATGACTCTGACCTGCAGTGGCTGAGAAGAAAGATAAAAACTCCAGAAATGTCATTACCTACAAATCAAACTGCGTTTCTGTGGTATTGTTTTAAATATGCAGCTCCTCTGCTGATGTCATGGTTTCTGTGTAACAGTATTAGTCCTTACACACAGTCTCTTTCACACACTGACACCCAACTGTCGCTCGAGCTTCCTCCCATCTTTCCTCGCAGGATCATGCATCTGGGATCGGTTCCAGCTCGCCTAAAATTGATTAATAGTGGCTTTAATTCCACAGAATGCTGATTGCAGACTCTGCAACTGCGGGTCTTGAAACATGCTCCTTCCAGTCTCATCATCAAGATGTGTGTTTTGGCGAAGCTAATGAATAAGTCATTAGAAGGTGACAATGATTGATGTGTTAGCAACAAACAAGCTACCATCAGCTGCTGTTGGAAGCAGCGAAGAGGCCAGACTGCAAACTGCAGGTGAAGCCACTGCAGGCGGCGCATTGATTTCACCATATGTGCATTGTCTGCCTGCGCGACAGACCATCCATATTTGGTTTTGCTGTTCAAACAAGCCTTTTGTTCTCACTTGAGGGATTTCACTGCAGTAACATTTAGCATCCTTTCATTGAGTTAATGTTTCCCTGTATAGAAATGGAAGGATTGCAGTCTGACAGACGTTGTGACGAGCATTGCAGTGGATGTCCATGAAAAGAAAAAGCTCCTCAGAATTTATTTACATTCTCCAGTCTCTGAAGGAGAAGGCAGCAGGTTACCCTGCTCACTCGGCTGGATAAAGGACATGCAGCGGGGATCCTTCCCCGGTAACAGCATCAGCCAGCAAAAAAGCTCCGAGCACTGTCTGGGCACAGAGGACAACAAATGTAAGTAGGAAAACCAAATCTAGAGCACGCGTGTCAAATTACAAGACTTCCCTGTGAAACAAGCACTTACTTTGTGTTCGGATTTTATTTTCACAAACTTTGATTTCTCCTGGAGGATTTCACTTTCTGACAGCAAAGGAAGTGTGCAGGAAAAGTATTTAGAAATGACAAGCTTCAGTCTTTCATGCGTTGAAGCGCCTCACATCACCGTGTTGAGGGAAACATTCAAGTTTAGATCCGAGGTGGGATCAGATCAGATTTCAGCCCACTCAAATGCAAACTGGGCAGAAGAGAGAGCCTGGACTGTATTTGTGCATGTCTGAAACCATTATTCACATCCATCATCATTTGAGTTAACCTATTTTCTGGATTATCTCAGTGAATTATATCTGAACTTATGTCATTCACAGCACATACCAAACTTAAGTGAGACAAAAGGGTCTGAGATCATTCTATCATATAACTACATTCAAAGAAACTCTAGAACTTGTCACACATTCGCCATGTTAGAAGCATTAGCCACATTAGCATATTCACTATTAGAGTAGCTCCCAACACATACTGTAAAAACAAACATTTCTGAAGGGTTTTATACTAAAGGAAGGCTTTTTTGTACTAATATACTATGTTACACATTTAAACTTTTAACACATTGATGAGTGCATTTTTACGTTAACCCACAAGGAGCTCCACACCAATTGAAACCAGTTGGGGGGTACTTCAAGGACCTAATCAGTACTTTTCCACTAAAAAACAAACTATAAATAACCTTCCTGGCAGAAGGAAGGGCACGGATACGGACCAATCAAAATTTAGATTCTGCGAAGATGCAACACATTCTCCCTCTCAACTTGGCCAAAGCAATGTCCCCAATTTGATGCTATTTGACCTTCTGGCTGTTCCCATTAAATTACAGGCCCCCAGGAACCGTGTCTGGTACCGTACCCGGTACCATGTCCAGTGCCGGGTTAGGGTACCAGTATCGGGTTAGGGTATCGGTATCGGCTGCGTCCTGAGGACCAGTCCACGTGCGGTACCACATCCAGTACTACGCACCGAGGGTTGCAGACCCTTGATTTTACGAACAGTATCAGTATAATTCTATCGGCCCCTCCAGATAGTTTCATTTTATTGTAATTAATGGCCCGATGTTATTGTGCGCTTATTTTAACTTGTATCATTTTGACAAAACATATTTTTATGGAGAGTAAAATATTGAAAGTTATTCAAGGTTTAAGTTGAAATAATATTCCGGTCTGCTTTATTCATAGTAATTTTAAAAAGTTCAGTTTTTAAAGTTTTAAAAATTTAGTTTTAGTGTGTTTAATAAATGTTTATCCTGTTTAGCCCTTGACCTAAAGTGTGTTTTGGCCCCCTGTGCGATTGAGTTTGACACCCCTGCTTTACAGTGTTGAGGCCTTTATTAATTTCTTTTTGGTGGGGTCTCTTTTCTGCCAGGCATTGGCCTGACGCCCCACAGGGCTCGTCTCAGGGGACATATTTGTGGAGTCCATTTTACAGGGCATTGTCTTTCATGGCGATGGTGTAGAACTCAGTACATTTTTGTTCCAACTTTTTATTAAAAGGTCTAAATTCCTTAACAAACAACATTAACAAACATGCAGAGGTTAGCAGGAGCTCCACACACAGAGAGTTCTCTCTTTACACTCCCTCGTGCTAGCTTACAGACCCTCACACTCGCAACATGGCATTATTGGTGCAACAAAAATGGAGAGAAATATTGTAGCTATCCATCTGTGTAATTTTGAGTCAGATGCCAGGTCAGACGGGGAAAAGAAAAACATACATGGATAGAGAAGCGTACAAGTGGATGCAT
Organism: Oryzias melastigma; assembly: GCF_002922805.2. Lineage (NCBI taxonomy): Eukaryota > Metazoa > Chordata > Actinopteri > Beloniformes > Adrianichthyidae > Oryzias > Oryzias melastigma. The sequence goes on along the minus strand of NC_050524.1, from coordinate 6,408,161 downwards.
CAGAATGAAGCAAAGCAGGGAGCTTGTGGCCCGCCCAGCCTTTAAAAAAAAAAAAAAAATCACAAATGCAATTTTTTTGTCTGCTTCTGATTCACAACAATTTAAATAAAAAAAAAAATACACATAAATGCATTTTTGAACACAGAAAAATGTCACAAGAACATGCTAAAACCATGTTTAAAATGTGGTTTTCTTCATAGTGGATCTTTAAAGTGTGATTTGCTGTTGCTTTTGTCTGTTCAAATGACTTGGGTGGTTTCAAATACCCGCTAGACGATGGGGGGATGAGAAACCTTCAAGACGTGTGCTTTGCAGTAATGCAAACTCAACACTTTGCCCTCTCCAGGCTATAACACAGCAGCGAAAGGTAATAAGCCTTCTCTAAAGATGTGAATTCATGCAGAGAACAAGCTGTTGAAACTGCTCCAAGCTGCCTTGCTGCCCAGCCCTTGAGCAGAACAGTTTTGAATAAATAACTGCTGTGTGAAAACATAAACTCGTTCATTTGCTCAGGATTCTCTAAAAGTCTACAGAAAAGCTGGTGGAGTGAACTGCATCTCATGTCAAATAATGATGCTCTGCCCAAAAAAGAAACAAAAGTGCAATGATTTTACAGATTGTTGGTTGAAATATTGAGACAAATCTGCACATTTGAGTGAGCATAACTTTCAAACTTTATTTATAAAACACTTTTCACAGCTTAGCTACACAAAATGCTTACAGTCTTACACATATGGTCTGGTTTATTGTGTTTTTAGAAATGCAGATATAGATTACATTTATTGCAAAGATAAAAAAAATATCCAATAAGTTTTTTTTGCTGTTTTATTTTAATGTATCATGTTACCACATTTAATTTACTTCACTATAAATTATATAATGTAGCTTAGTGTAAAGGTGCAAACGTTGACCATAAAACATGTAGAAATAAACATTTTCATATTTTTGAGACATTTGTTCTCAATGTGTAACCAAATACACAGCTGAAAGCAAACTATTAGCTGTACAATTTATTAAGCAACAAAGAAAAGAGGAAAAAAATTTTGTTTTAGCCCAGATCTGAATTCTGTTTTTACTCTTCATTATTAGACAGTCTTCCAGAGAATAAACAGGCTCATATTAATACATATCTGGAGTTGATGAGTTATTTGTTGGCGTCTTGTACCAGTTTATTCCATCTACAAGCTTACAAGGATGCAAAAACAGTCAGCAGTTTTTTGACACAATTTTATCCCAAAGTTGTTAAAGACACACTGGGTGTTTCTGCAACGTGGTAGAAGTTCAGCTTAAATTTGTCTATAAGTTTTGGGCAGGATTGTCGTTGAGTAATCCTACTCAAAATTCTATGGAGAGAAAATAGATTATCCTGACTTGTGTGCGCGTAATTCTTGATTTGCACTTAACTTATGGTTTGTGTGTGATTTATTCTTGATTTGTAGCTAAAAAAAAAACATTTCGTGCATAACTTTGTGTACTTGCATATTATGTGTGAAATAGAAATCACACAAACCAAAGAAAACAGTCAACTTCCAAATGCTGTAGCTGGACAAATTAATTTATTTGTTCACAGAAGTTTCGGGGAAGGCCTCCTGACGCCCTTTTCAACACTTCCTTACAAAGACGGGAACACTTCCTGCAAACTTTCCTGCAGCCAATCAGAACAGAGCATTTAGAAAAATAGCCCCTGCAAATGATGAGAAATCATATCCTCTGAAACAAGACTGGAAAAACAAATATGTGAAGAAAAAGAACATTTAAATGTAAATACTGAAACACAAACAGTAATGAAGGACACACAAAAAGGATGAGTCTATTTTCTCTAAGGATGAGTCTATTTTCTCTCTGTACATTTTCCACTATCCGACTGTTTTGATGCTTTTCATGCCGTCACACCCCAAACTTAACATTACAGGTACAATAAAAATAGTGAGCAATATTAGCACTATTTAATCATACAGTTTGGATCAAAGGAAAACAAAGACATTAATGGATCTATTTGTATACAGGATGCACTGGAATGGAGGGGAGCAGGGAGCTTGTGGTCGAATAATTGTATGTATCAACTGCAAGTTTTTTTAAACTACATTTGGTCTGCACCTGATTACCATGATTTGATTAAACTCTGACAAGGTCAATTGTCTTCATATTTTTCCTCCAAAATCAGAAAAAGGCTACAAGAAGATGCGTAAAAACACCAAAAACATAATCTGGGTCTTTAAAAATACCATCAAACTCTAAAAAGTCTTGTAAAAAAAGGCAAAGATGAGGTCAAAAATGAATGAAGATGCAATTAAAATTGTAAAAGGCAAAAGTGCTTCAGCAAAGAAAATATCGCCTCCTATAAATTGAATTCCGATTTGTTTCCCATGCTATTGTATATATATTAGGTTGGTAACGAGTGTCCGGGTGCTCGGGTATTCGCGATCTGCTCCCAAAATTTCGAGTACGGATATTTGCGACGTCCAAGATCATTGATTCGCGATCTTTATAAATATAATAAATTGTAGCGAAAGATGATCAAAATATCAATTTGGGACGATGTATTTTTGCTCTGAAAGGCAGATTAATGTCGGATTTTAAGTTTACGAACTAAAATAAAACCGAAAGAGCCGCCGTACTTCCACCGGAAGTGAACACATCTTCGTGACGGCGAAGCTTCCGGTTTTCAAAGTAAAACTAGCGAGAGCTTTTTTCCGTTCAAAAACTGAGACTGAAGTTCCGCTCACAGACGTGACTTCTGAAAAAATGAATTAGCTTTAACATTAGAGCTTTAGCTCCAGTGTTTACAATATTTTGGTTATGATAACTCTTCAACATTTGACGTAATTAACGAAACTTCAGCTTATTCTGAAGAAACGCAGCCTCGCGCTGCTGAAAGGTGGATGTAATCAACGCGAATCAACTGATTCTGCTGCGAAAAAAGACTTTTCATAGGAGCTGTGCAGCAATATGTAATGCTTAGAACGTAAAATACTGAAGAACTTTTAGGATAGAAAACTGTGGAGAACATTTTCAGGTTTTGTTGTTAGATGACCCAAAACAAAAGTGATTTTTATCCTTTTTATGTTGTTTTACTGCTGAACCTGAAGATTATACAAACAGACAAGCAAACAAAAAAAACCTTTAAAATTACAAAAAAAAAATTTATCTGAATCTTTGTGTTTTTTTAATCAGTTTAGTTGATTCTGATCACCTGTTCTAAATAAAGGTATAAATGATGATTAAATGCAAATAATTTCAATTTTCATCCATCTAGTAAATGGACATAGCAATAAACACTATAATAAAAAGTAAGAATCGTGGTTCAACTCGTGAATCGTTGGGGGGTCTGTGTGTGTCCAAACGTTTCACAATTTATTTAATATAAATACAAGGTTTCTGTTTTGTTTCTTTTTGCAGATAAAACATCCATTTCTCCTTTGTTCCTTTGGGTCCTCTTAAGGGGAAGGATGTTGATTTGAAACCTAAAAAAGTTTTTTTTTTAGAGAAAATGGTGCAATAAGCAACTATTTTATTGATATACAATTGTAATTATGGCTTTGAATGTTCTTAAATAACCACAATTTACAGAAATCACATTTTCCCACAAGGTCACAAAAACAGGATCATCTTAAAAAACATACTGTGACGTTCAGACCTGCTGGTATGATAAAAAAAACCTCAAATACATAATCAGAATGTCTTAAAATCTGCATAAAATTAACTGTTCTAAAATATTTGTCATTATTGAGGTTATTTTTGTTAGGAATTACAATGTTTCATCCTGTTTTAGAAGTCCTAAACAGATCAGACATAAGCTAAAATCCTCAGTGATTTCAGCTTTTCTTGCTCCATCCTTTACTTTTTTTTAGACAGGTTTGAGGCTGTTGCTGTGAAAGCAGCATTCTTCAAGTAATTTGTTTCCCTCAGCCTGACAATGCCAGACATAAGAGGGTTTCCTTCAGATTATCAAGCTGTGCCTGATCTTATCTGTGTACTTGACATTTATTTTTTCACCTTTTTTTCCTTTCTGTTTTTTTGTTAAACGAGATACCTTCACTCCCTTGCTTCTGTAATGGAAACCTTCTTTATGGGACTCAAAGGAAATTATTCACAGTCTCCTCGGGGCTCTGACAAGGTCGTGGGCATTCTGTCTCCCCACTCTCTTGGCTTCTGTTCTGAACCATAATTGATTAGGTTAAGCAGCCAGAGAGGGAAGGTCAAGCCTGCAGTGGGTGATCTGGAGCGCTCAGCGGCACGCATGGCCACAGACTCATGCTTTCCATCACCCGGAGACAACTGCGGCGTGGACAGCATGAACTGCACATTTGAAATGTCTGTGTTCACATTTAGCCTCTGCCAGCAGATGTTCAGAGTTTTAGTGGCTCCAAGTCGCATCGGGAGCAAAGTGGGACCCGATTTGTTTTCATTTTTGATAAAACAGTTGGACGTTTCGGCTTTTGGAGTCACTGGTTCACCAGATCTCAGTGAGAACTTTGTGTAAAGAATGCAGAGCGGAATTTGTGCGGCTTGGACGGCAGTGATTCAGTGCAGCTTCATTCATCGGCCTGGAATTATTCTTGAAAGACCAACTCCAAATGAAAATATTGGTTTTGGTATTTTTTACTTGTTCTTGTGGCAATTTTCTGATGATACATATAAAGAAAATTAAGCATAAAATTGCATTTCTGAGTATTTCTTTAATGAAATTGCTGAGAATCAGGAGGAGATTTGTCCAATCGGATTCATCCTCACGTAGATGTCTAGATCAGGAGTGGGCAAACTACGGCCGGGGAGTCGTATGTAGCCTATTAAGCTATTTAATCTGGCCCATCAAACTGGAATAAATTACACTGATAATCCTTACTAATGTTTTGTTTTCTCTGTGATTCTTGTGTGTCCCCATAGATGATTATTCTGCACTCATGTAGTGGAAGTTTGGTTGTTTTCCTGATGTTCTTGTTGGTTTTCTGTGTCAGTCAGTCATTTTTCCAACCCCCCATGAATGCAGCATTTCTTTACACTAGCATTTTTTCCTGATGGTTTATGACAAGCTATGTCTTCAACACTTCCCAGCGTATCTTCTTAGCTGGTTCCCTACTCAGAAACCGCCTTCGCTGTAACAAAGCAACGGTAAAAGGTGTTAATAAAAACGTTCAAAACTGGTCAGTAAAATATAACAATTGACTATGTAAACTATCCCGACAAGGATTGGAAAACGTGAGAGTGCCACCATTTGTTCTCTCGTCCTCTCATCTTTGCCCCGCCCTCATAATTCCTGGCTAATAAATGAAGAGATCTTTAATCACATGGTTTTGTTTACAAGCTTTGGTTTGGAACAGTCTGGACCAAATTAAGTCTGGAACAATGGACTTTTCTGGTCTGAATACACCCTAAGATTTAGTTTTTGTAGTGTTGAGTGTCTGTGAGAATCTGAACTTCCTCTTTGTAGTATTGTTTTTTCTCTGCTGGAAACCAGTGAGGTTACACAGGAATCCTAAAGGCAGCAGCTGCTGGTCCAGGTCGGTACCTTTTTTGACAATGCATAGTATAAAGAAGCCCAAAATAGAAACATCCCCCAAAAAAGCTTTCCATTCTGACAAGATTGGACATTTCTAGTCTCTGATTTTTGTTCCTGGAGATATTATGACGATAGAATAGAGAATCTAAGATTTCTTTTTTTTTTTTTTTTTTATAAGGCTGTATAAAAATGAAAAACATTAAGTCCTGGGTTCCATTTCTTCCCAACACAGGCTGTTGATATAAAAAAGCAGAAAAACCCCAGAAAAGCCAATGAATGATCAGCCCTCTGGTGGTGTTACATTACATTCAGAAGAGAATCGGCAGTGCGCCACAAGCATTGTTGGGCATAAACCGGCTATTCATATTTTTTTCTCATACCTGTTATTTCGTTTCTGTGAGGAAGGAACCCTATAGCTGCAAATTGCAAATTGAAAGCAGATGGAAGATTGATTGTTTCTGCCTGGAAAAAAACACATTTTCTCACTTATTCCCAGCAGCAGGCACACATGTAGATGTTACTGTGTTACTTCGCACACATTTTGAAACACCTGACTTTGACAAGTGTGCCACACTATAGAGTTTAAGCAGCCCTCTGCTTCACGTCAATAATAATTAAGTTTAGACATCCGCTAAAGCTTGTTCGCTTATTATTTTTCTAGTTTGTCACCCCTCCAGTGATTTGGGATTTAATTTTTAAAAGGGTGTGTTTCATGCTTCTCTCCTCTTGCATAGTTGTGCGCATGATTTTCTCATTCATTTTCAAAAGAAGCCCTTTCAGATGGATGTTTCTAAGCTGGATAGCAGTGCAATTCTAAATATGCAGTAGTGTGTTGGTGGCTGAAGCGATTGGGGATA
>NC_050524.1:6395893-6401606 GCF_002922805.2 Oryzias melastigma | reverse complement strand
CCTGCTTATTCTGTGAACTGTTAATAAACCTGCTGCACGTGGAACCAGCTGTCTGCCTGTTTGTGACAAAGGGTAACCAAACAGGGCAGTTGGAAGCTGACTCCCTTCTCAGCCCAGATTAGAAAAATGCCAAAAAGGGGGTGGGGCTAGTGGAGGCGGACTAAGCGGTGGAAGTGTGGATGTATTAGGTACAAGGTCAAATAGCCTAATACTTCTTTCCTGGCAACTTCATTTGTTTCTTATTGTAATTATTATAATTATTTTTATTTTTAAATCCACAGAAGGCAAACTTCAGACTATAAATAGATGTGTTTGTAAACTCCACTTTCAGGTCAATCAGTGTCCTGGAGTCTAGGAACTCACACTGTAAACCAGTCCAAGTTAGCGTAGATGGATTGTAGCTGTAATGGCACAACATAGAAATACCAGGAAAGCAGGAAAGAGAAGGGGTTCTGGGGATGCAGCATTAAGCTGCATTTACACCTAACGTGATTCATGCATCGTAATAGTAATACATTAAACATCCTTCAGCATCATCTGTTGGTCACTAATGTATGGTTATTTTTATTGTATTGTCTATTTAACACATTCAGTCAAAAACTAATACATAATCAAAATTGCAAGTAAAATACATTGAAATAAACTAAGTGGTCTACAGTAGACTTATTTTTGGTCTACAAGTGGAATTCAAGTTTAGGTTGGACCCAAAAGCATTAATTCCCAGGAAGACTTGACAGAAAACCTTAAGTAATTTAATACAGAAACATCAACTAACAACCAAAATAGAACAACCTAAATATAACAAAACCAGATTAGGACCAAAGATCTGACATGTGGCAAATAAAACTATACTGTAAACGGTGAAACACTGGATCAACTAACAAAAGTTCTGTAAATTATATATTAAAAATTATTATTTTTATATCAAAGTACATTTTTGATCTGAGTTAAGCATCAACTTAAAATGTGGATTTGACACAAATTAATCTTTTCAAATGTAAGAAATTGAAAATTTGTTTCACTTTTTCCGCATATGATCTGGACATCTCTCACAAATTGAAAAGAGTTATTGAGAATTTTTACCTGGTCAGAACACATTCCCATAAAACAGAAATATCATCCAGTTGTCCAATTTAAAGAGAACCAACATACTTCCAAAAATAAATTCAATGATCTTTACCTTAAATTATTACTGAAAAACACTTGGGGGGGGTATTCTGACAAATTACTGGCATTTCAAACAGCTGTAAGATCTGGAAGATGGCTTAATCGTTGATTTGAATGCAGCAGCTCTTCCTGAATTTTGTCTGGCTGACTAAGAATCAGTGATTCAGAGTCAAGATATATGAAATCCAGAAGGAACAGCAGCATGTGAATGAGCAGCAGGGCGGGTAATCCCTATGCAGAACGTAGCTCGGAGAGAGGCAGGCCAGAGTGATGATGAGTCCATCTCTGGCGAATAAATTGGGGTTGACTTTGTGAGGGCCTTGAAGGAAGGGAAAAGGAATAGAATGAGAATGCGCCGCCGCTACGCTGCTGGATTATATTCATGGAAGATGAAAGGCAGCGGTAAGCGAATGAGGCTGCAAAGCTCCATGAATCCCTTGTACAGGTGAAAAGCAGATGACCCCAGTCGGTGGTGTTTCTATTAAAGAGAAAAGTTCTTATTCCATTGATGGCAAAAAACCAAACGGCGTAACACAAACCCACAAAAACGTCTTTATCCTCTTATGTTTGAGATGCAAAACAGGATCTTGACAGAGAAAAAACACATCATAAATAACAAGCAACCCAGCTTTGCTTTTTGAGATTTGAAGACAAATTTCCCCCTTTTTTGACAGCATCTCTAAAAGCTGCAGCATCTTTTTTTCCCTTAAAAGGGCAAAACCTAATTTGAATATTCATAAACGGCACTTGCTGTCGACCTCTGTGTTTGAATGCATTAATAAAACACAAAATGTTTTTAAACGAATGCAACATTAACAACAGAAAGCAAGAACTTTCTCAGCAGTGGGGTGTAGGGGGTTCATCAAATTAAAAAAAAAATCCTTTTAGAGTGAGAGGGTTCTGAGCGCAAGGATGAAGTTAAGTAATTAAATTATTTAGACCTCCCACCGTGACAAATGGTGCTAATTAGCATCAGACTGCTTCAGCATGATGAGATGAGCCAGTATCACACAGGTGCAATTGTCACTGTGTTTTGTTGAATAATGAAGGAGCTGACACTTGCTTGTTCCAAGGGCTTGTTAAAATGTATGCAAGAGAGCCAAACTTGCTCTTGGAAAGGCAGCGCATGCAAATATCGGTGTAAATTCCTGCTGCAGGACGTGGGGCAGGTCAAGCCAGCTCTCTGGTGACCAACCACAAACAACAGAGAGCCCCAAAACAAAGCAATTACAGGGAGAAACATCCATTTTTTTTTAAAACACTTTTGTGTTTTGCATTCATAAACACTCAGTCGCTTAACCTTCGCCATCCCGATAGCTTCTCTACTGAACTATTTGATGAATGACACCAGTTGAACTTTTAATACTACACATCCCCAGGATTGCAAAAATGCTAACTGTAGTTCTATAATTGAAATCAATATTGGTTTGCAGCAATTATAGTTCCTTTCAGCATTTTTTTTTTTTTTTTTTGTGACCACCTCTCACCAAAGAGTCTAAAGTGAAACTGAACAGAATAACTCAGGAAACACTTAACCTTTATAATTTTGAGACAGCGTCATATTTCCAAAAGGCAGTAAAACTATTTATAACATTAGTTGAGTTAGATGTAAACACATTCATTAGGTGCAAATCAATCCGCTGTTCCACATAGTGGCCCACTTCCCTTTTATGTCCTCAACGAACGGCTTTTAGGTCCATAACAGGCTCTCGGCAATTAGTTTTAGGGGTCAAGCACCCACATCAAAGCTGCGTCAAAAACTGAAGTGTACCATTAATTGATTTTTTTTTTCTTTTTTGTGAGAAGTGCTTAAAATTGATATTTTAACTTGTATTTGGACCTCCTGATTAGAAAAAAAGGAGTATTAAAAAAAGCTTGGCCTATTCATTGGAATGAAGCTCAAACTTTACACTTAGTCCTGAAAAATGTGTTTTTTATGGCATTTTAATGGACAGAAATTAATTTCCTTTTTTATTTGTTGACCCAAACAAACTTATTTATCAATGTCAACACGATTTTTAATGTTACTGGTTTATTTCAAGCATAATTTTAAAGTATGAAAAAAAAAATCACACTAAGATGTGAAAAACAGCAAAAAGGCAACAAGAAAATGACCAGTAATTACAGTGGCTGATGATGATAGTTGTTCAGCTATATTTACACCAAATGTGTTTTGTGTTTATTCATCCCTGGGGGGCATTTCTTTTTAAGATGCAGACAGTATTTTTATTTTTTTTTTTAATTTCAAAACAAAACAAAAAAAACATAAATACCAAAAAAAACATAAATACAAAAAAAAACACTAATTCCTCAATACTAAGATAGTCACTATAGTAAATATTAAAAGCAAAGTACACAATTTAAAAAAAAACAAAAAGTTTCCATATTAAGTGAATGTACTGAGCCAATCAGTGGTCTTGCGCTCCATTTTTAGTGTTGGCAAGTCCAGGACTCAAAATCTGAACTTTGGGGAAGAAGACATGTTGTGCCAACAAATCAGGAACTCAACTTTGACCTGTGACGTGCTGATGATGTGATCAGCAGGCGGAGTCCAAATCCAACAATGAGGAGAATCAGATTGTTCTCTTCCTTACTTTATGATATTTTTCATATTTGTATCATGACAAAAAATAAAAATGTCCTCAAACTTTATCCTTATTTAAATTTTTTTCCTCCTCTGACTAATGTTGTCAAACTGGGTCACCGAGAGTTGGAAGTAATGCTGAAAGCAGCTGCCTTTTAGTTGCAATTTTCTTTTTGAAGTCTTGGTCTTAACAGGGTTCTTCTTTAGTCTGGTCTCAGAATTCATGTTTAATGGCTGGAGACCTCAGACTCCATCCGCCTCTCTTGTGTTAGCATGGCAGCAGTGGAATCTCACCAAGAAGCTAACTTTGTTTACGAGACTTTTGACATGTTTGCACATTAATGCAAAGTTGCTTGTGTGATTTACTGAAAGGCAACAAACAAGTGGAAAATGCCAAAGTCCCCACAACACAATAGATCAAGCTGCCAGCGTCACTTATGATATTTGTGACCAGCCACTTCACCCACACACGGGGGAGAAGACGAGTGCAACAGGATGACCTGTCAGAGCTGCTAGATGATTTGTGTGCATGTACTATTTAGCAGGTGATGGAGCGATCACACATGACAGCTTTGGCTTTTAGGCTGTAAAGACTCAATGTGGAGAAGTCAGAAGGCAAGCAACCTGAGCTCACACGTCTACAATGAGAAGTGCAGAAAATATCCCGTCTACGCTGTACTGTTCGGACATGAAAAGTTTTACTCAAACTGTGTCTATCAATGTTTGACTATAACTCGAACTTTCAGCAGTTTCGTTTTTTTTTTAAAAATCTCTATTTACGGCCAGGGTATAACAAAAAAATCTACTTTCACCCATGTGTATATATATATATATATATACATACATACAGTACATATATTAGACAATTATGCTATTGAATGACTCAGATTCTGACTAAAGTAAAAAAAAAAAAAAAACAGAATTTCCAAAAAAAAACAGAAAGAAACTCCATAATTTAACAAGCATCTCTAAAAATGTTCCTAGGCATGCACCTTCATGCGACCCAGCAACAGACTGAAAAATAGGGGTGTCCCAATCAGGTTTTTTTGGGGCCCGATCCGATTCCGAGTCATTTGATTTTGTGTATTTGCAGATTCCCAGTCCCATTCCGATACTTTTGTAACACATTTAAAACATAAACAAATTAAATAAACAGATTAGTGTTGTCCCTTATTTATATTTCAAAAACTTTCTTTTATCTTTAAAAACTTCAATAGAACACTTCTGTGAAGTAGCTTTAATAAACAAGTAAAAATAGAGCAAATATAAACCAGGAAAAATAAGCTATTTTCTTGTTATATAATTAGTCGTGTGAGAAAGTTTAGTGACTTTTGCTTTAATATCTTTAGAGATATTGAACATTTTTAACAAATGTGATTCTTGTCTTCGTTTGAAATTCTTCAAAATAAATGATGACTTTGATTTAATATGAATTTGATGATGAGTGTTCATGACTAGCTGATATTATTATTAGTTTTCATGTATAAGTTTTTTTTTAATTATGTTCTTAAAACATCCCATTTTCGGTTTTATTACCACAGTAGTTTATTTTCCTAACTTTTATTTCTCTGTCAGATGAATAAAACAGGCATATCAAAGAACAGCTCGGGTCCTAAGGAGTTAAATCACGGAACTAGCATTTAGCATTTAGCAGCTGCTGTTTAGTCGTCTGTCGGCAGCACAAAGAGCTTCACATTAAAAATAAACAAAACTTTTTCTTTTTCAGTTGAAATGCCTTTATGGGTTGATGTTTGTATCAGGACGAACCAATAGAGACGCCTGCTGCCAGTTTAAAGTGTTTTTATTGATCCCCGGAAGTCTGAATTCGATCATATTGCTAGCTTAACTGAGTCGTTTTTGTTAGCGTCCTGTCTTAACTGCTGCTGTTTGTTGCTGTGTTTTACGGCAATGACATTTTGTGATCTGTTCATGAAATGCCATCTTCTAGTGAAGTATTAATCC
>NC_050524.1:6395615-6395876 GCF_002922805.2 Oryzias melastigma | reverse complement strand
GTTTTAACTGCTGCTGTTTGCTGCTGCGTTTTAAGGCAATGACATTTTCTGATCTGTTCATGAAATGCCATCTTCTAGTTTAGTTATCCGGAATAATAAGCTTGAAATATATAATGCTAATCATAAGAATAAATGAAATATCCGATCCTGATTGGTGGAAAATGTCCGATTTCATCAACCACGTGATCGGGCAGGTGTCAGGTGTGATGTGTGATAGAAAAGTTTCAGCACAAATGAAAGTAAAGGTGTACAAGACTGTGG
>NC_050524.1:6394772-6395417 GCF_002922805.2 Oryzias melastigma | reverse complement strand
TGCAGGAAAGAGGTCTGAGATGGGAAAAGAAAGATTTAAGCACAAAAATGAAACATTCTGCAGGGAAAAGTTATAAATTTAAATAAAATAAAACCCAGCATTAGCATATTAATCCACAGTCTACATGTCCTGCAGACTCTTTCTCTTTATTAATTTCAAAAGTATTCAACCATTGTTGTTTCACTTGGCCCTCTCTCCGTCTATCTCTCATGCTCAGTTCAGCGCAAACCCCGCCTGCCCGCGTTCACGCGCAGCGCTAATGCGTATTGACCATTGCGACACGGTTTGAAGAGAAAAAAGAGAGCGGCCAAAGAAAGATAAAAGAATAATATTAATAATAAAAGAACATGCTATCAGAAAGCAGCCACGCCGAAAATGTTTGGGGGTTGGGGACAGAGACTCCCGAGAATATGGAGAACCACCACCCCTCATCCGTTCATCAAAAACACTTCTGACTCGCTGTGAAAATGAGTGGACGAGTTGGCGGTGAAACAAGTGTAACGTTGAGGCAGGCCCTGGTCTGCATACTGCAGTCAGAGGTATTTGAATTTGTTGGTTAAAAATGACATATTATGACTTAGATCAAAATGCTGTATGTTGGTAATAAGATCAGAAAAACTGGAAAAATCAGTTTTATTTATTAAG
>NC_050524.1:6392576-6394229 GCF_002922805.2 Oryzias melastigma | reverse complement strand
AGATAAAAGAATAATATTAATAATAAAAGAACATGCTATCAGAAAGCAGCCACGCCGAAAATGTTTGGGGGTTGGGGACAGAGACTCCAGAGAATATGGAGAACCACCATCCCTCATCCGTTCATCAAAAACACTTCTGACTCGCTGTGAAAATGAGTGGACGAGCTGGCGGCGAAACAAGTGTAACGTTGAGGCACGCCCTGGTCTTCATACTGCAGTCAGAGGTATTTGGGCTGGTGTGCTCCTCGTTTTCTCTCCCCTTCAGTGAAATTACGCAGCACCTTTGGAAGCAAAGGTTTCATACAAGTGTCTTGAGTTGTCGTCTTTTGGTGAATCCCCGTTCCCGTCAGTATTTGATCCCGTCCCGGTCCCGTGATTAACGTAAGAAACAACTCCAATCCCACGGGAATCCCGACAAAATGTCAGTCTTTACTCTACAATGGTCAACTCTCTGCTAGAGGATAGAGTTCTCTTACTGGTTTATAAAGCTTTGAATGGTTTAGCACCAAAATACATGACTCACCTCTTGACCCAGTATGTACCAGCCAGACCTCTCCGGTCATCTGGATCCGGTCTTTTATCAGTTCGTAGAGTCAGAACTAAACATGGAGAAGCTGCATTCAGCTTCTATGCTCCAACTATCTGGAACAAACTTCTGAAGACCTTAGATCTGCTGAAACACTCGGTGGATTTAAATCCAGGGTAAAGAAAGACTCACCTGTTCTCAGCTGAATTTGATTAGTATGTATTTAAAAGTTTATCTATGCTTGTTTTAAATTTGATTCTTTTTACTTCCTTTTAATCTTAATTTGGTGATCACACCTTTACTCTTTATCTTTATTGTTTCATGTAAAGCACTTTAAATTGTCTGTGTACAACAAATAAACTTGCTCCTTTCCAAATATTTAAAAAGTGTCTTCATTTTTATTGTACATTAAACATTTTTTTACTTTCAGAGGGAACAGCAAAGTAAGAATTTTATGTACAGGGAAACCCGTTTCCATACTGTGCATATGACAAGAAAACCTTTGAATGTTTAATTTTTACTGTTCGTATTTGCCGTCATGAATGGATCAAACTACATTTCCCATCAATCAGGTTTTTGTTATTTTCAAATTTTCAGAACAGTTTTTAAAACACAACAATGAACACAGAAAATGTTTACATAATGCGGCATCAGGCGAAACAATAGCAAAGGAAATTCATAATGAATTTGTTGGCTACATGACAAATTATGACTTGGATTAAAATGCTGTATGTTGGTAAAAGGATAAAAAAAATGGAAAAATCAGTTTATGTATTAAGCTACACAATTGATACATGTACAAACCAGTAGCAACTACTTGAATTTCTTAGTGACTCCCATTGAATGTGGAATTTTTACTCTCAGTATTTGTCCCCATGAATGGATCAAACTACATTTCCCATCCATCATGTTTTTGCTATTTTCTAAACTTCAGAACAGTTTTTAAAACACAACAATGAACACAGAAATATTTGAACAAGTAAATTCCTAATGAATTTCTTGATTAAAAGACATATGATGGCTTAGATCAAAATGCTGTTTGTTGGTAATAAGATCAGAAAAACTGGAAAAATTAGTTTTGTATATTAAACAATATTTTCATGTACAAATCAGTAGCAACTACTTGA
>NC_050524.1:6384204-6392315 GCF_002922805.2 Oryzias melastigma | reverse complement strand
AAGACAGAAGAGATATGCTGACTAATGTTCTGCAACACTGTCAAACATTAGAGATGGAATGTAAGGACAGAAAAGCAGAAACTGATCGTGTGAAGACTTAAAACTTCCACCTTGATGTTCAACTTGATAATCTCCTGAAGAAACTTTCACATTTAAATTATGTGGAGGAAGGAGTTTTGAAAGTGAAGGAGGAAAATTTGGAGGTAAAGAAAAAACACGACCTTCTCCATGACCAAATCCAAGACCTGCAGGTTGAGCTGACAAATCCTCATTCAAAACCGTCAAACGCTGAAGCTTGAGTGTAATAAAGAACTAAAGAACTCCAACTCTTATAGAGAAATTAAAAATGTGATTGGATCTGTAATCATTCTGCTATCTCTTTTGTGTATATGTATATATTTAAAATGAAATGGGGGTGGGTGTGTGTGTGGGGTGGCGGGGGGGGACTATCATAGCGTACTCCACAAACTGACCTCCTCCCTAGAAAGTGACGTTGCTTGTTAGGGAGGAGACCTCAGGGTGTACGCATTTCTTAAAAGTCCCCCCCCACCACCACTACCACCATTCACACAAATGTTCACAATGTTGTAATGTTGTAATGTTATATAATGTAATGTTTTAGAGTTTAGACCGGCGTTATAAAAAAAAAATAAAAAATAAATAAATAAAAAAAGGGCGACACACTAAAAAGTGTGTTTGTGTGGGTTTTCTCTGAGTGCTTCAGTTTCCCCCCACCCAACCAGAATACATTGTTTTTAGGATTAAGACTGTTTGTTTAAATTAGTGAACTGGGAAAAAAGTGTTGCAATTCTTTTAATTCTTTAAAATAAAATAAAATAGACAAACAAACAAACAAATAAACAGATATTTGATTCCCAGTTTTTTAATTACGGTCATATAAAAAGAATTGCAACACACCAAATTTTTCCCCTCCGTGAACTGCCACCTTAACGTTGGTGGAGGGGTTTGTGTGCTCGAGTGAACCTAGAAGCTAATCTGTCCAGAACTGATACCCATGGTATGATGTCTACGACAGATGGGTTCTAGGTGACGAGCCAGACTAAGAGCGGTTCAAAATCAGTCAGAAACAACAAGGTCCAGTTGGAACATCCAGATTGCAGTCAGGACAGGCCTGGAGCTGGGGCTCACAGATGAGGGCCTGGTGGCTGGGACTCTTCCCATCCTAGCGAACATTTCCATGGTGGCCCCATCTGTGTTTTATCCTACATTGGCTTAGGTGGTGACTCAGTGGTCTGGGTCCGTACGCTAACCCGCGGCCCGGTGAACAGTGTACTGAGCTAACAAGCTGCCTGGCGGACAGCATAGCGAGTTAGAGAGCTCCGCTGCCCAGCGAGCCAGACTACTGAGTGGAGAATGTTAGTTGGGATGGGGGCTGGTCAAGTCTTACCCGACAAAAGAAAATGACCACTCCTCCCTGGGTGAGTTGCTGATGCATTGTGGTTTGGGCAGCATTGGAAGGCAGGTGCCTTGGCAGCATGTCATGGAAGATGTTTTTTTTTTGGTTTGCATGCATAAGTGTGTGTGTGTACAATATGTAACCCTGATCATCTGCCTTCTGGTTGACAGACTTAAAAAGGACTGAAATATTTTCCCAAAATATGGAGTGAAAACAAGTTAGCAGCTGCAATGACACAACCTTATATCTTTCTTTTTCAGTTGAAATGCCTTTATGGGTTGATGTTTGTATCAGGACGAACCAATAGAAATGCCTGCTGCCAGTTTAAAGTGTTTTTATTGATCCCCGGAAGTCTGAATTCGATCGTATCGCTAGCTTAACTGAGTTGTTTTTGTTAGCGTCCTGTCTTAACTGCGGCTGTTTGTTGCTGTGTTTTACGGCAATGACATTTTGTGATCTGTTCATGAAATGCCATCTTCTAGTGAAGTATTAATCCAGAATAATAAGCTTGAAATATATAGTGCTGATCATGGGAATAAATGAAATATCCGATCCTGATTGGTGGAAAATGTCAGATTTCGATTCAGTCATCAACCACGTGATCGAGCAGGTCTCAGTGTCAAGTGTGATGTGTGATAGAGTTTCAGCACAAATGAAAGGAAAGGTGAGACCAGCCATGTTGTTTGGACTAGAAACAGTGGGACTGAAGAAAAGACAGGAAGCAGAGCTGGAGGTAGCAGAGATGAAGATGCTGAGGTTCTCTTTGGGAGTGACCAGGATGAATCTGGAATGAGTACATCAGAGGGACAGCACATGGTAGAAGTTCTGGAATAAAGTCAGATTGAGATGGTTCAGACATGTCCAGATGATGAATATATTGGTGGAGATGCTAAGTCTAGAGCTGCAGGAAAGAGGTCTGAGATGGGAAAAGAAAGATTTAAGCACAAAAATGAAACATTCTGCAGGGAAAAGTTATAAATTTAAATAAAAGAAAACCCAGCATTAGCAGATTAATCCACAATCTACATGTCCTGCAGACTCTTCCTCTTTATTAATTTCAAAAGTATTCAACCATTGTTGTTTCACTTGGCCCTCTCTCCGTCTTTCTCTCATGCTCAGTTCAGCGCAAACCCCGCCTGCCCGCGTTCACGCGCAGCGCTAATGCGTATTGACCATTGCGACACGGTTTGAAGAGAAAAAAGAGAGCGGCCAAAGAAAGATAAAAGAATAATATTAATAATAAAAGAACATGCTATCAGAAAGCAACCACGCTGAAAATGTTTGGGGGTTGGGGACAGAGACTCCAGAGAATATGGAGAACCACCACCCCTCATCCGTTCATCAAAAACACTTCTGACTCGCTGTGAAAATGAGTGGACGAGCTGGCGGCGAAACAAGAGTAACGTTGAGGCACGCCCTGGTCTGCATACTGCAGTCAGAGGTATTTGGGCTGGTATGCTCCTCGTTTTCTCTCCCCTTCACTGAAATTACGCAGCACCTTTGGAAGCAAAGGTTTCATACAAGTGTCTTGAGTTGTCGTCTTTTGGTGAATCCCCGTTCCCGTCAGTATTTAATCCCGTCCCGGTCCCGTGATTAACGTAAGAAACAACTCCAATCCTACGAAATTTCCGACAAAATGTCAGTCTTTACTCTACACTGGTTAACTCTCTGCCAGAGGATAGAGTTCTCTTACTGGTTTATAAAGCTTTGAATGGTTTAGCACCAAAATACATGACTGACCTCTTGACCCAGTATGTACCAGCCAGACCTCTCTGGTCATGTGGATCCGGTCTTTTATCAGTTCGTAGAGTCAAAACTAAACATGGAGAAGCTGCATTCAGCTTCTATGCTCCAACTATCTGGAATAGACTTCCAGAAAACATTAGATCTGCTGAAACACTCAGTGGATTTAAATCCAGGTTAAAGACTCACCTGTTCTCAGCTGTACTAATCATTGATTAGTATGTATTTAAAAGTTTATCTATGCTTGTTTTAAATCTGATTCTTTTTACTTCCTTTTAATCTTAATTTGGTGATCACACCTTTACTCTTTCTCTTTATTGTTTTATGTAAACCACTTTGAATTGTCTGTGAACATTAAATGTGCTAAACAAATAAACTTGTCTTAATTCTTTCCAAATATTTAAAAAGTGCCCTAATTTTTATTGTACTTTAAACATTTTTTTTTTACGTTCAGAGGGAACAGCCAAGTAAGAATTTCATGTACAGGGAAACCCGTTTCCATACTGTGCATATGACAAGAAAACCTTTGAATGTTTAATTTTTACTGTTAGTATTTCTGCTCATGAATGGATCAAACTACATTTACCATCAATCAGGTTTTTGTTATTTTCAAATTTTCAGAACAGTTTTTAAAGCACAACAATGAACACAGAAAATGTTTACATAATGCGGCATCAGGCGAAACAATAGCAAAGCAAATTCATAGGGAATTTGTTGGTTAAAAATGACATATAATGACTTAGATCAAAATGCTGCATCTTGGTAATAAGATCAGAAAAACTGAAAAAATCTGTTTTATTTATTAAGCTACACAATTGATACATGTACAAACCAGTAGCAACTACTTGAAATTCTTAGTGACTCAGTACATGGCTGTAGAAGTGATTCAATTTATAGGAATAAAGATTCTCATGTTTATATTTAGGTTTACTACATTTTTAAATCATTGTTGGTTATTGTGACCTTCACAAAGCAAAAATCATTAGTTATCCAGATGTTGGGTATAAAAAAAGCCAGTTTGAAACAAGATATTCTCACCTATGGTGTGTTTGTAGACTGAAAGAACAAAAAAGAATGTCTGCACAGTGACATCACACAGTGACATCATCACACAGTGACATCATCACACAGTGACATCACACAGTGACATCACATAGTTACATCACATTTTATATCATTGATATGTAATAGTGATGTCACTCATTTTAGCCTTTGAAGGCGATGACCTCGTTTGAGGTCATCAACTCATTGCTCTTGTTTGACTTATAGTTGGCGTTTCAGACACAGACAGTTGTCCGAGTTGATCGACGACATACATGAGAAACAAGCACGTTTCACATTTGTCTGAGAAACTGAGCGTACATCACCTTTTGGAAATGTCCTACGATAAAGAATTTCAGGAGATGGATGTTTCCATCGAAGAACTGAACATCATCACCAAGAAAATTCTTCAGCAAAATGACACCTTGAACAAACATGCTGAAAACCTTTGCAAGAAATTGCAAAAAAGGAAAGATCTCGACGCTTCATACAAGGAACTGAAGAAATCCCGTAAAGCTGCTATCGATGAAAACAAAAGACTGGTGAAGCAGGTGGAGAGTCTAAGAGTGGACATCGAAAAGCAGATACACGTGGAAAAAATGTGTGAAGAAGAGAGGAAAAGAACGACTCAGGTCTTTGAAAGTAACCAAGACCTGAAAGCAGTTATGGCCACACTTCAGTTCAAGCTTCAGCAGCTGAACTATACAACGGAAATGAAACAAATACTTTCTGTCTTCAAGTCTGAGAGAAAAAGTTTGAAACAAGAGAACAGAGTTCTCCAGTCTCAACTGAAGGAACTCCAGAAAAAGACTGCCGACAATGCACACCTTTCAGAGCTGGATCGTGTGCAAGTGAAACTGAATGTTGCCAGGGAGAAAGATTTGAAGACAAAGATCGAACACAACCTTCTCCAGAAACAAATCCGAGACCTGCAGGTTCAGATCCAGGCTCCAAAACAGGAAATTGCTGTTTTAGAGAAAGAAATCCAGGATCTCCAGAGGACAGATGAGGAACTAAAAGTGGCTAAAGCTGAATTCCACAAAATCTCTGAAGAAAAGTCTCAACTTGAAGACAAGAAGAAGCAGCTTCAGGATGAGGCTTCACATCTGAAACAGCAGCAGGAAGAGTTACGTGAACTGGTTCTTCAGCACAACAAGGTACAGAATAAACTGAGACCCCTTCAAGCAGAAACAAAGACCCTCCAAGACCAAAGAGATATGCTGACTGACCTTCTCAAACACCGTCAAACATTGGAGACTAAATGTAAGGACATGAAATCAGAAACTGACCGTGTGGTGGCTGAAAACTTCCACCTTTATGTTCAAGTTGATGATTTGCAAAAGAAGGTTTCAAATTCCAATGATGTGGAGGACAAAGTTTTAAAAGTGAAGGAGAAAAATTTGAAGGTGAAGGAAGAACACGACCTTCTCCAGAACCAGATCCAGGACCTGCAGGTTAAGTTCCAGGCTACAAAACAGGCGACCGCTGCTCTAGAAAAAGAATTCAAAGATCTCCGGAAGAATGATAAAAAACTGGAAAAGGCCAGGGCTAAATATCAGAAGATCTTTGAAGGAAATTCTCAACTTGAAGATGAGCAAAAGCAGCTTCAGGATCAGGTGTCACACCTGAAACAGCAGCAAGAAGAGGTTTTTAAACTGGCTCTTGAGTACAACAACGTACTGACTACACTGAGAACCATTCAAGAGGAAACAAAGACCTTCGAAGACAGAAGAGATATGCTGACTAATGTTCTGCAACACTGTCAAACATTAGAGATGGAATGTAAGGACAGAAAAGCAGAAACTGATCCTGTGAAGACTTAAAACTTCCACCTTGATGTTCAACTTGATAATCTGCTGAAGAAGCTTTCACATTTCAATGATGTGGAGGAAGGAGTTTTGAAAGTGAAGGAGGAAAATTTGGAGGTAAAGAAAAAACACGACCTTCTCCATGACCAAATCCAAGACCTGCAGGTTGAGCTGACAAATCCTCATTCAAAACCGTCAAACGCTGAAGCCTGAGTGTAATAAAGAACTAAAGAACTCCAACTCTTATAGAGAAATTAAAAATGTGATTGGATTTGTAATCCTTCTGCTATCTCTTTTGTGTATATGTATATATTTAAAATGAAATGAGGGTGGGTGTGTGTGTGTGGGGTGGCGGGGGGGGACTATCATAGCGTACTCCACAAACTGACCTCCTCCCTAGAAAGTGATGTTGCTTGTTAGGGAGGAGACCTCAGGGTGTACGCATTTCTTAAAAGTCCCCCCCACCACCACCACCACCATTCACACAAATGTTCACAATGTTGTAATGTTGTAATGATATGTAATGTAATGTTTTAGAGTTTAGACCGGCGTTATAAAAAAATAAAAAATAAATAAAAAAAGGGCGACACACTAAAAAGTGTGTTTGTGTGGGTTTTCTCTGAGCGCTTCAGTTTCCCCCCACCCAACCAGAATATATAGTTTTTAGGATTAAGATTGTTTGTTTAAATTAGTAAACTGGGAAAAAAAGTGTTGCAATTCTTCTAATTCTTTAAATTAAAAAAAATAAAAAAACAAACAAACAAACAGATATTTGATTCCCAGTTTTTTAATTACGGTCGTACAAAAAGAATTGCAACACACCAAATTTTTCCCCTCCGTGAACTGCCACCTTAACGTTGGTGGAGGGGTTTGTGTGCTCGAGTGAACCTAGAAGCTAATCTGTCCAGAACTGATACCCATGGTATGATGTCTACGACAGATGGGTTCTAGGTGACGAGCCAGACTAAGAGCGGTTCAAAATCAGTCAGAAAGAATAAGGTCCAGTTGGAACATCCAGATTGCAGTCAGGACAGGCCTGGAGCTGGGGCTCACAGATGAGGGCCTGGTGGCTGGGACTCTTCCCATCCTAGTGAACATTTCAATGTGGGCCCCATATAGTTTACCTTTGGTCTGAACTGGTGCGCCCCAGGTAGGTTTGTTCGCGGGTTCCATGGTGGCCCCATCTGTGTTTTATCCTACATTGGCTTAGGTGGTGACTCAGTGGTCTGGGTCCCTACGCTAACCCGCGGCCTGGTGAACAGTGTAGCGAGCTAACAAGCTGCCTGGCGGACATAAGTGTGTGTGTGTACAATATGTAACCCTGATCATCTGCCTTCTGGTTGACAGACTTAAAAAGGACTGAAACATTTTTCCAAAATATGGAGTGAAAACAAGTTGGCAGCTGCAATGACACAACCTTATATGGAAGGTAAAGAAAGCAGTAAAAAGAACACAGCAGTCTAGCTAAATTAAATAAATGCTAATTAAGTGCTCCATACTTTAAAAAGTTTTATTTTTATTTATTTTTTTCCTTTAAACCATCTTTGTCCTCAGCAGTCTTACACTGCTGGGTTTTGTTATTTTAGTTTTAGGTTGGTGCTTAGCAGTATTAGTTTGCAGGCTTTGTTTATTTGTTTTCTTTAGGCAGTTTTGGTTAGGCAGCCCTGCAGGAAGCTTCTGACTCCAATGGTCGGCATGACATGTTTGGCCAAAGATCCACCATGGAAAGGTAAAAGTGCCTCATGTGGATCTGGAGATGCAGGTTGCAGACCTGGTCTAGATTTCCCCAATCCCATCATCAGCTCTGGCTGAGTCCCTATAAATTTATCTGTGGGGAATATGGGTAACTCACCAAACAGATAATTTTGACAAAATCTCACAAGTGTCAAAGAGTTTTTGTTATAATAATTAGAAACAGATAAATTTCCAGCTCTGGCCTGGTGTTAGCCTGGTTTCTCCAGTGTTTGTAATCACATCATCATTGTGTAACAGGAGGTGAGGAAACAGTTTATCTGATGTTAAACCAATTTTTTAAGATCCCAAATCAAACTGGCAAACAAATTTATACTGTGTTGATAAATTTGTAATTTCATGTGCATGTG
>NC_050524.1:6366094-6383998 GCF_002922805.2 Oryzias melastigma | reverse complement strand
TATATATATATATATATATATATATATATTTTTTTTTTTTTTCCTGTCTTAATCTTTTTGAGACAAGCATTTAACGGCAAGAAGCTAAGACGGTGGAAAGGCGGTGGGGATCCCCGCCGGCCGTTCAGGCTTTCTAGAGGGCCGTGCGTGACATAGCGGACACCGCGCAGGCCCCTGGTCTGCAGGCGGGGCTTGAGAAATGCTTTCGGACATCACTGCTGCCTGAGTAAGCTCATATCCCTAGTTCAGGCCCGCGGACCCAGCAGTAGGCTCTGTAGTGAAACAGCTGGATCAGTTTCTCCGTCAAAAAAAGCTGCAGCAGGCAGGAGCGGGCAGGAGAAGGCAGGAGCGGGCAGGAGAAGGCAGGAGCAGGCAGGAGCAGGCAGGAGAAGCCCTCCGCGGGGACCCGGCGCCCAAAGGCTCTTTGATGGAAGGCAATGCAGACCTGCAGAGGATATTCGATTTGCCATTTTGCACGTCAATCAAGTGGCATACTCATGGCGAGGATGGTGACTCGCTGAGAGCTTTTTAAAAAAAAAAAAAAATGTTTTTTTGTTTTATTCATTTTTGATTGGCCGCGATCTACGTACACATGCGATTGACATAGATGGCTTAGAAGGATAGCAATTGTTTCTCACTTTCTAAAAATACTATATGAAGTTCATTTTTTAATTTAAGATCTTTTCCAAAAAATTTCAAATACTTTTTCTAAAATCAGATAATCTCCATTTACATTATTTCTTGTTCTAAATGCTTCAGACATGAAAATCTATCCAAATTATAATGTTTTTCTCTTCTTTTAAGAAATGACTGCACTCTCGAGGGTAAACGTCTTTAAAATTCACACATTTATTTTGCAACATTGTTATATACACAAAGTCCACACATGTTAATGAATCTTTTTAACATGCATCTGTATATGCACATAAAACTGTACTTATTACTGTAATAGCTCATTATTTACAGCTTAATTAGAAAATAATATTCATTTTTCTATGCATTTCCCTATTTAAAAAAGTAATGAGTATTTTTTTTAAATTCAAGTTTCAAAATAACTTTTTTTCTTCAAATTTTCAATATTCTTTTCCAAGCTTTCAATATTGTTTTTTCAAATGTTCAATTTTCCTTTTTTTATTTTCAAAAACTTCTTCAAGTTTTCAATATTTATTTTCGAGTTTAAAACTGCTTTCAAATTTAATTATTTATTTTTATTTACAATGCCTGCTTTTCACATTTTTATTCTGTTTTTTTCTTTCACTTAAAGCTGATCTTGATTTGACCCCAAAGAACAAATGTGAGTTGTTTTTTTTTATTATTTCAATACTAGATCAAATATTGTTACTTAAAATTTCATAGTTCTACTTAGCAAGACCCTATAACAGTAAACTTACAATTTCGTTGCATTTCCGAAAAAAAATATGTAAAAACAAGCTCCCTAATGCAAACAAATACACTTTAAGTTAGAGGCTGCAGTGTTAACAGAGGTGATCCATTACTTGAAACCGATTGGAACACACAGTGGAGAAGTTTACATTTGTCTCTTCATAAATTTCCATATATTTTTCAAAATATATGCAAGAATGATACTTTATTTGTATTGGCATGACAGATTAACCTAGTAATTGAAATTATTTTAAAGCGTTTATGGGATCATTTTAAACCTCCAGGATGCTAGCACACAAGAGAGAAAAGGATGAAGAGACAGATTGGATTCTGTTTTTCTCTGTTGCAGAAGAACCATATAGGGGGGGAAAAAGACAAGTCAGAGTGGGGAAGGATGGGCGAACTGTCAGGAATCATAAAGACAGAACCTGAGACAGGTGGCAGACAAGACGAAACCGCATCCCAAGGATGAAACCAAAGAGGCGGTTGCCACAGAAACACAGGACATTTCCTGATTTATTCAGAATCGTGCAAAAGTCTCATTTCTTATATATGCTTCCAGGGAGTCAGACAGTCTTGTAATCTTTTAATGTGGTCTGGATCAATAGTTCCTGAAGCTTTGTGTTCAGTGAAGTTTTTCCTGTCCCTTTTTGGACAACTCCATACCCATTTAAAATGATTTTTTTTCTTGAGTTGCTGTTATTTGCTCTTTCAGCAAGCTGAACTCTAAACTAACTCAAGGTTTTTTTTTAAGAAATTAGCTTTATTTTCATTTAAGATGTTAAAGTTCCACTCCAATTAATTCTTTGATCAATTTTAAAAGCATTCCCAAAAGTCTTTTATTCAGGATTATGCCGATTTTAGTCTAAATCCATAAACCTTAAGACATAGTTTCTGCAGTGCGGCATAGCTCATTAAAAGTTGTGGGTGGGACCGTTGATGCAAAATAACAGCGCCTCCACTTCCTGTCACCCATCTGTTTACACGCTCTCTAGCTTTCAGCCCCTCACACCTCAAACCTAACAGTACGTGCACAACAAAAATTCTGTACAAATGAGAATACCTGTTTATGCCTCTGACGTATTCTGCAGGTTGTTGACGAGATCTCTTGCTGAATCAAGAGCCTTTAATACAAATTTGGGACCTGCTTGGATGTTGCTGAGGAAAATTAAACACTTTTAATACAGTAACCCATAGTTGTCTTTGTTTAGAAAAACAGCTTAGGCAACGAAAAATACTGACAATTGTTATTGTGCAAACCTTAGACTGACTTCCCCAATTGTAAATCAGGTCCTCCTGGAAAACTGAATAAAAAAGGCAGTTCTTTACAGGAGAGCTCAGAGCTGTTCTGGCAGGCACTGAACATTGTCTGTCATTAAGCTCTCCTCTGGAGAAATTGCATTCTTGTGTCTTGTCTCGTTTATTAAAAATATTCTTTCATAGTTTACTCTAACAGATGTACCACCTGGAAGTACCTACCTGTCCTCCCTACCTGGTGTGCCTGACTCCCCCTTCTGGATTATGAACGCATCGTACTGGTTCTGTTAGACTCAGACTTATTAATACATAATTTTCTTGTGAACTCTTATCAGTGTGCTTTCTGGTATCCGTTTTTCTCAACCTGACAAATGAAGCAGAGCAGGAAGCTTGTGGCCCACCCAACACATTTTCAGTGTCTCAAATGAGATCCTTCTCCATTTTTTCACATCTGTTGCTAATTAACAATGAAGTAAATAATTACTGAAAAGAGCAATTTTAAGTGTGATTCTCTTTTTATCTCCATCAGAAAAATGCCACATCAAGAACAAGATAAAAACATAAAAAGCACAATTTTCACTGGAGTTGTTCATGAAATATACAAGCATGAACTTACAGTGTAAGAGATTTGTCACCCAAGATCATTTTTAGGTGTAAAGTTTTGCTGCCTTAACACAAAATAAAAGAAATGAAGCTGAACTTTGAGACCTATAGTGTACAACTTCCCCACATTTTTTTCTCCTTTGCCATTTTTAGCTTTAGCAACAGCTGCAGGCTAGCAGAGAAAGCAGGTCCACCAGGGGACTTTCCTATAACATATTGCACTGTTATAATGCTTGTTGCATACACATGTGACTCTTAATGATAAAAATATGTGATGTGAGTAATAAGAGGCCTGCATCCCAGTAGAGATTTATGTGTTGCACTGTCCCAGTGTCTCCTGAGCCAACAACAGAAAACTTTAAGCCCATCCCCATTCCTCTTCACTGTAGTTCTCTGCTGAATAAATAAAACAACATCTTTTAGAGGCTGCTATTATCCCAAAACATCAAAGACGTACGCAGACGGAGGATATCATCGATTTGGCCTTAAGCGTAATTGTAAATGTTTTTTTCCAATCACGAACATTTTTAACAAACCAGCTGAAATATTCAATTTTAGGATGATCTTCACCTTTGCATTTATTTTTAAAGTGTTTTAATTTGATCAATTTATGCCATTTTCACTGGCATACTACTACTTTAATTTTCTGCAATAGTTTATCTTGAGAAAATGAAGTATCCTTCCATTTATTTGGGTTTGGGTCACAACAAAGAGAGACCCAGATCTCCATCTCCATGGACATCTCCTCCAGCTCCTCTAGATTTTAAAGGTGTTAAGAAATAATCTCTCCAGTGTGTCCAGGGTCTGCCTTGGGGACTCATATTTGAGCATGAACGTTACATCTCGTCATCCGGATGTGTATCCCACCATATGTCCAAACCACCTGAGCTTATCACTCTCAATTTGGAAGAGTCACGACTCTACTCAGAACTTCTCCCAGATGGCTGTACTTCACACTCTATCTTTGAGAGAAACTTTAGCCACCCTGGAAGGAGAGCTCATTTTTGTTACCTGCATACTGAGAGCTTTGCATTTTCCTCTCAGCTCTCTTTTAACCACAACGGAGCGGTACAAAATCTACAATACTGCAGGCCCAGTTCTCATGTATCAGTCACACACATCAAGCCTCCTTCAACTGCTCAGGTGCACCTTCTGCACAGTTGGAATGATTAATCCTCAACTTGGAGATGAGATTCCATGTTTTTCTGGCAGACAATTACAGAACATTTCTTACAACTTTTAAATCCACTTAAAATCTTTTTCTGGTTTGTTTTGACAAAGTTGTGAACTTCATATGGGAATTTTACATTTTATTTAGATAAAGCTGTGCATCCTTAGATGATCATCTTAGATGATCATCTCACTTAAATTAATTTTGGCAGGTGGCAGCGGTCATGTTCTCCACGCCAGAACAGGGACCAAATAACAAAGGTTATCTGGACATTACACACTTAACATTTCCTCCTATAGGTGCATTCACACCAAATGCAAGTCACGCGACAAATTTGCATGGCCTGCCCCTTTTTTGCTGCTCGCTGCTTTCCAGAGTTTGACGCCACGGCAGCACGTGAGAGAAACCCCAGATAATCTCTATAGCAATATGGAGCAGTGTCTGTGTCACTTAAAATATATGGAAGACACAGATGATGTTGAGAAATCAGGTTTATTTATGAAAAGTTCTGCAAAAACATCTGTAATAATGTCTTCATATTTGGGTCAATCTGGTTATTAAAAACATTTCCAGGTACCGGGGGCTGTGTCTTTATGACAGTCACTTGCGTGGTGTTTCTGTGTCTCTGTGGCTGAGCTTGGGGGCTCACTGTATTGAGGATAAAATTAGGGGACTTTTTTTACTTTATTTTTTTAAATGTCACCCCAAAGTAAGGCCCGCAGCCTCAGCGGGTTAAAGAAATGGATGGAAATTCAGGACAAAAACACTTTTATTGGAATAATATTCTACCCGCTGATCGAATGACTGTAGACATCACATGCCTAAAGCTGAGTTCCTGTTTGGCAGATGCGATTGGGAACCTGTCAAACTTTAGATATTTACATTTTAGTGTTGTCGCTCAATTTCTGCCTTTCCACTGAAATCGAGCTGCTGCCAGACTGTCACGCCGCGCCCATCGCTGAGATTGCACGGTGGGTCTTCAGATCGCCTCAATTCACGTCTGTACAGTTGACCTAACATTGAAACCTCCGCCAGGGGTCCCACGAAGCTGTAGGACTGCTGCGCTTTTACTGTATTGCAAAAATATTTTTTAGTTTCTCTGACTCAGAAGAAAATCAAGTTTTTTTTGTTTTACTGTTTTTAACATGTTCTTTTGAAACATTTTCAGATGATAGGACACATTTAAGGATAATTAATTTTTGAGTGTTTCTTTAAACAAAATGTAGAGAATCAGGAGCATATGACAAAAGCACAATTTGAAAAAGCTTATTTGTGATGCAGAAAATACTCTCACTGCTCCGAGCTCTAAGCAGTGGAGAGGGGATGGGGGCGGAGGTTGCTCCGTGCCATTGGTCCCGTCCACAACCCCTACTGCTCTGCAGAAACTATGTCATGACCTAAGTTTTTTTTTTTTTTCTTTTTCTTTCCCTAATTAAAATAAAAAAAACCAGTTAGTGAATATAGGTCATAAAAATATTGGAGTGTGTCTTTATTTTTTTTATATTTTTTAGTTTGGCATCATTGACTTTGTTTTGACATTGAAAATGCTCTTTTTAGCAACAATTGCACATTACAAACA
The DNA here is from genome assembly GCF_002922805.2 of Oryzias melastigma. NCBI lineage: Eukaryota > Metazoa > Chordata > Actinopteri > Beloniformes > Adrianichthyidae > Oryzias > Oryzias melastigma. The sequence goes on along the minus strand of NC_050524.1, from coordinate 6,378,005 downwards.
ACATTGTGCCCCACCTTCACCCAATATGAGTTCACACAGCCCCCACCATCCCAGATTTTTCCAACCTTAAGTGCACTTTAAGGAAACATTCCAAACTTTAACCCACCAAAACTTCCCAAAGTGGAAAATTGCTTGTTTCTTGATGTCAAAGCAGCAAGTGTTTGACTATTTTTCACAGCTGAAAATACTTTTCACACAAAAAAATTGTGCCTCAATCAGAGATACACCTGCCTTGAAATGAAAAGTGTGAGAATAAACTACTTTTCTTGGAAGACAAATCTTTTTCAGATAAATTTGAAAGTACTGCCTCTCAGGCTTCATCCACTTAGCAGCCATTCGCCGTGGTGCCTCCTCCATTATTGACTTGTGTGTATCAGGACTTCCCATGAGTATCGAGCAAACAGAGTGGCCTGCAGAAAGCTGTCTCTCATCATCTTCCGGCTCCCTGCTCCCCCTCGAAAGGCAAATATTTGACTTGGGATAAGTTTCACATTAAAGGAAGATCAAAAGACGTTGGCAGAAATGGGACAGTCACCTTCCTGAATTTGGAGTTGTACCTGAGCTGAAGGATTGTTTTTTCGCCACAGTATTAGAATCCATTTGTGCTCTGGTTAAAAAGTGTATTAATTAATTCATTATTTTACTACACACATAGGACTTCCTACTTCATAAAGACATTTACAAGCAATGTGTTGTTGGACAGAATGGATTTTGGTATGTAATGTAGTATGATGTATATAAATACACTATATATATATAAAGTGCATATGTGTGTATATATATATATATATATATATATATATATATATATATATATATATATATAAAGCGCATATGTGTATATGTAAAGAGTACTCCCCTGGAGGCATCCGCAAATATGCAGAATCTGCGAATACGGTTAAATAAAACACTTCTGAGCATGCTTTGTAAAAAATGTATTAAAGAACATTAGAGTATTGTTCAACATAAAGAGTTTTTCTTTCTTCTCCCAGAACAAAAGACTGAACTGCACCCACAGCGGCAGCGTACTTTATAAGACAACTAAAGAGTGTCACTCTGTCTCTCTGTGCCTTAAAATCAGGAGCGCACGCTTCCTCATTCATCAAATAATAAACACCTGCTCTGGATCATAATTATCCTCCCTGATTATCTTCTTCTGCGTATCAGGATCTTTTTTGGCTGCGTCTGAGTCAGTTGATGCCATTTCTCCATGCAGGGGCGATGAGGGTGCGCACCTCTCGCAGAGGGGGAATCACAATGGATCGCAATGGAGATACACTTCAGAAGCTCAGCACCTCCTTCGGACACAAAAATGCTGTAGAAAGGTTTTGAATTGTCACAGTTTTTGTGATGAACCAGAAGAATCACGTGACTAAAAATAAAAAATACTTGAAACTGCAAATAAGAAATGTGAATATGTGTGGGAACCCTATAGATGTGCATGTCTGCATGTATGTAAATATGTAAATGTATATATAAGTGCGTATATATATATTTATATATGTGTGTGTGTGTTTTCTTGCGTATGTAAGGATATACAATTTCAGTCTACAGCGCTTTTTAAGAATTACAATTTCTTTATTGAGATTGGCTAAATTACATCATAAGTTGTTTTAAACCTGTGGCAACAAAACCAATAGATCCTTAAGAGGAAGAACCGTTTTGTTTATTTCTATGATTTAAACCACAGTGTTTTGTACAGTAACTATGTTTCCTGTTGATGATGATACATGATACAAATTTAGAGATTGACAGTGAGCGTTTTATAGAGAATAATATGTAATATTTCTCAGTTTTAATGTAGACAAACTTATTTTTTTCTGGCTTTGAAATATAAAATCACATCTTCGTAAAATCTATTTATATATAATTGTGTCACGTATGAAGAAATGAGAAGTATCTCTTAATTTGAAAATATGTTATAAGTGTTTAAAGAATGCAGGCTTATTGATTGGCCCTCGCACATTTTCACCAAAATTTGATGCTCTTTGCAAAAAAGTTTGGATCCCCTTGGTTTATAGTCATGACTGCATCAACACGCCTCAAACTGTTGTTAACATGTCAGCCCTGTCTTGACAAGCTTTCAGTTTGTCTGTCTCCTTCACTATTTTACACACCACTGCAGGATTACCTGCAGCACCAGCATTCATTTAAAGTTCCCACCTAACAGCTTTTTAAGGAAAACCCTCTCACAGCTAATGCGGTGTAAAGTAAATAGTAAAAGTAAATAGCTGTTTAGTTAGTTTGGTGAACAGGAGTAAGGTTAGGCTAGATTGGTGGAAAAACGGTTGGTAAGTTTTCCTATGGACTTTTATTAAATAGAAAACATTTTGGATGTTACCCTTAACACCCCCAATCTGCATTGTTGATGGTTGGATTTTAACAATCACTAAGTGTCGAAGCTAAACATTACAAGCTTGGTAGAAAACTTATGTTTTGCATGTTTGTTGATGTGTCACCTTTTCTTTCTCTGCAGGATGACTTTGGCCCCTCCTAATTGATTCACGCCCTCACCTGATCTCCATGGAGGAGAGCACAGCTGTCTGCACTCAGCTGATTTTGCTTGCTCCCTATTTAAGTTGACTTCTTTCTCTTACAGTGTTGGTTTATTTTCTACTTGTGTGTATGTGAATTATAAAAACATAAAAGAAAAGCAGCTTCAGTTGTCAGGACACAGTTTTCTGAACAAATACTCAGGGGTTTCCAATAGGCCTCCTTCATTAATTATTGTGTTGTTTTAAAATTGACAGAAAAGAGGAAAGACAAATTGGCAGAAGGTGCACTCAGTTTGCAAAGGTCACCAGTTCATGCTGTTGAACAGGATCAAGTGAAATAACTGTAGGGGCCTTCTTGTCACCTTTTGTTGTAAACTCTCCACAAAGCAAGAGAAGTGGGTTAGCAACAGTGAAAAACAGAAATTCTCCTCATGAGGTTTACCTTGATGGATCACAGTTTTTAATCTGTTTTACTTAGATCTGGTGAATATTTGGTTGGTTTTGAAAAGTTCTGCCAACTAGCAAATACTTGTGGTTTGAATAGTTTCCTTTCTGCTAACTAACCCTTTGTTTCTACTCTTCATGGCAGCAAAATCTTAAGGGATTGCAGAATGCATCTGTTTGCCTCCAAATTGTCAATTATATGCACAGCAGAACCAAACATTGGTCTAATTGTGTTTGTGTGAGAAGTGCTTGGTGTCAGATCAGCAAACAGCGCTGAACCATCCACTTTCCCTTCACTGAACAAGAAAATGGGGCCTTTGATAGAGACAGAAGGAGGAATCTACCACTTTACAACCCAATTGGAGCAAATGTGTCCATGTAAAGCATATTATCAAAACAGTGGTTTTAAAAGTCCTCATTTAGCTCAGTGTTTGCTAATTGACAACATTATGAACGATTGGACGATATGATTGGAAAAGGACAATATCTGAAAGTCTGTAGTGCACTGCGTTCACACTGTCCTCAAGCAATTCGTATTCAATACCGCTTCAAATGAAAAGTTTAGGATAACTAGGAAATGCAAATTGAACACACGTCGAAAGTCAAACTAGGTCAAACTTTGACCACTTAGGGACTTGGATTTGATAGCGACGAATGGATGGCATCTCCTTCAATTCATAGAAGTTCTCTGTTCCACAATTACAAGGGAACTTTCTCCATTCTTCTTGTGGTTGTGGGCACTCAGTTGGTTCCGGGTGATTGATGTTGGGGGGGATATGGCAGGACGAGCGACACCGGGATCCTGGCTAACTCTATTTTTAGTCAGTCGCTTCGTGGCAGCACTCCATTTGCCAGCTGCCCATCCAGTCCTGGACCAGAGGATCGAAGACCCCCTGCCCCTCGTTTTTGTGCTCTGTACACTGGCGGCTGTATCGGGGTCTGATTAAGGTCCAACCACAACTTGCACAGCAGTGTGTGAAGGCAATGTGTGTCCTTCACAATTTCATCAGGTCCTCGTCAAAACAGCCACCTATAGCCAACTTAATCTGTTTAATTACAATATGAAAATAAAGACAGGAATAAAATACTTTGCTTGGAAGTAGGATGGTGGAGATTTTGCTTTTGAAAAATGCGCTGCCTCAGGCGGCTGCAAGTAGAAGCGGCTCCTGGCGTTTTGCCTTATTTTCTTACTTTTTAATGTATTTTTGCTTCTGTACGTCTTTTTTGTGCTACTTTTGGCTCACTGCATCAATGCGGAGATGACTTCCTCCTTTGTTTACACCATCGATCAGCTGCTGGCTCTAAAACCACCATCCTCCGAAATCGGAGTGAAGCCTCAACTGCCGGAGGAGCTTCGGAAAAGACGCCGTGGATGCAGGGTGGGAGTTAAACGGCGAATAAGGAAGCGGCGTTTTAAACCCTGTGTTCCTGCGATCATCTCGGGGAACGTCAGGTCCCTGGCCAATAAGATCGGCGAGCTGGAGGCGCTCACACGGACTCAGCGGGAGTACCGGGAGGCCAGTATCATCTGTTTCACCGAAACATGGCTCAACGGACTGATACCGGACTCTAACGTTTCTATCGCCGGCTTCCTCACTGTGCGAGCGGACCAAGACAGCACTGCGTGCGGTATGAAGAGAGGAGTAGGGCTCATAATTTCTGCTGACCATCTTGGACAATCCCTCCCACCCTCTCTTTGAGACTGTGGACACACTGAGAAGCTGCTTCAGCTGTAGACTCTTGTAGCCCCGCTGCTCTAAGGAGCGGTACAGGAAGTCATTCCTGCCATCTGCCATTAGGCTTTATAACTCCTCCATGTGTAAAAGGTGAAAAGAAAACACCTTGGTGCTTTTTCTTAGGCTCTTTTTACATCTTTGTACATGTGTGTGTATATAGTCTTTTTCTGCTGCTATGTGTGTACATTTGTTTATATTTATTCTGCTGCTATGACTACTTATATTTATAAGTTACATTTTATGAATCATTTGAATTTTGTATTGATCTTTTAGCAGTTTAATGGTGTTTTGTGCTTTTCATTATTATTAATTGCTGCTTCTATAACTGAATTTCCCTGCGGGGATGAATAAAGTTGATCTTGAATCTAAGAGACACAGAGGAGTTCAATAAGAAGAGAGTTGAAGACTGGTTCCTTTCCTGCAGCCTTTATTTTTTAAAAAAAAAAAAAAAGTATCATCCAGTGGTTTCAAATTGACGGTAAATGTGCTGTTTTCTGAACATAATTTATGAATTTCAAATTTGACTTTCTTTTCTTTGAGGGGACACGCTCATCTGGGTAGCAGGGAGGAGGTTGATGCTTGGATTGGAGAGCTTCCAGCAGCTGCGTCACCACAGGGTCTGAAGACTCCTCCCTGGGTTTTCTCCTCCTCCTTGTCCTTGATGGTGTTGGTGTTAAAAGAAATGAGATACTGAAATATGTTACTAATGAAAATCATATGAAGTTAATACTTTTATTAAAATCTCAACGGCTGGTAGCGCAAATGATGATAGACTCCGAACTTTGAGTAGAAATGGTGTGTGTTGGAAACGTGTCACACAACTGTGGGTTCAGCAGCAGGCATTGGAACCAGGGTCACTGGGACCAAATAAATCAGCTCATCCAATGCATATTTAATCAGACAAATTTAAAATGTTGCCGTTGTTAAGAGACTTGCATTTCATTGCTTGGGAAATAATAGGAGTATATGGTTTTCCTACGTGTGGAAACGACTGATCTGCTGCTGCCTCTTCTGACCCCAGTTTGAAGTCTCCTTCCCCCACTTTTCTCAGATTCAGATTCCTGCTAGTCTCCCACGTAGAAACAAATGGATCCAAAAAGTAGAGGATTGCAGAATACATCCACCTGTGGTCAGTCTGCTGCAGAACCACTTCTCCTCTCGGTCTCCTTTCTCCTCTCCTTCAAATAAGTATCCCTCAGATTCTTCCACCGTTTCCTACACACCTCCTCTGAATAAAAATAATCACTTTGTGTGGCGAAACGTTGGTTCATGCTGCACAGCTCACATTAGCTCTTAAGCTAGATGGTTCTGGATGAAAAGCTATAATTAGAGGCTTTTAAAACTTACCAGGCAGTCCAATGTTCTCGCTTAACTTCTTTCAACCAAGATCGTCTTTTTATTCCAGTTATTATATGAATATGAGAAAACGTGTAACTTGGGATGAGCAGTCATAGCTATAAGTTTCTCCTCTATTTAGGATTTCTAATCTACCCATTGACTGAATCCATCTGTTGGTTGTGTCGTGTAAAGGGGCATATAGCGCATGCAAACAACCTCCGAACTTTTAAAGATGAATATGCGTATTGTTGAGTCATAGACCCGATCCGAATACTCCCCTTCTCCCTCTCCCTTAGCCCTCCCCCTTGATTTGAAGTGGCAGATGAAGTCAAAGTCGTGTCTGGAAAATTATTTTTAAGTTTCACACTCCAAACAGAAGGCTCCAAAGTCCACTATGGCGAGAGTTAGCTCTTTTCTTCACTTTGGTCTGCTCTGAACCACAGATGTTTACATTTAAATGTAAGTAATGACTTTATGTTGTATTGTGACCTTTTTAAAGTTATAAACCTACGGTTGTTATGTTTATTCAAGCGATGGAAGCTCCACGCTAATGCTAGCGGATTGATGATGTTGATGACGTCATTGAACGCAAGTCACGTCCGAAATATTAGACACTTTCTTTTTATTTATTTATTTTTTCCATCACCCTCTGTTTGGAACAAGAACCTGATGATCCAAGGGAGAAGGAGAGAATTCTGATCGGGCCTTAGACTCTTGACCCACAGTGTAGGGTAGGGGAAGGGGCTGCTTTGAGAACGCAGGTTTTTGGAGGATTATTCAGAAATGTGTGAACGGATCAAAATACCGCTTTGAGGTTGTATGTAGTAAGGAAAAACAGTACGATACACTTAAAAGCTCAGTTTTTTTTTTTGTTTTTTTTTCGTGGTATGGCGTCAACCTCACCAGAGTTCATATTTTGGTACTTTGACATGTGCTGCCAAAATTTTGCTGCGCCCGCCGTTTGGATTGTAGCGCAGGTTTTCAATTTGCGACTGTGTCATTGACTTTACATTGAAACTGGCAACCACTGCTGTGCCAGTCGTGTTTGGTGTGAACACAGCATGAGCATCTTGGGAGGTCTTGTTCAGGAATGCAATGTTCACACGGGATATGTAACCCTCAATCTTAAACGTGCGTTCACCATATGGTTCTCAGACTGACAAACAGGGAGGGGCTTCTTTTTTCTTTTTTTGTGTACTAATGCATGTCCACCACCTAAAGGATTGGTACGAAATGTTGAAGCGACACAACTTTTGCTAATCTTGATCCTTTCTTAGCTTTATTTCGATAAAATTCCAACTGGGCACCAACCACAAATATAAATCTCTTCTCCATGATCACTTTTCAAATTTTTAATAGCTGTTCATCTTTTTACTAATAATTATTGATTTCTACTTTAGTTATTTTAACTTAGTATTATGAATTGGAGAATTTTTTTATAGAGCTATGGGAATACATAAACCTTCCTGTTGAAATCTATTCTATTTATTCATCTGTATTTCTATTGCTTCTTTACACAAATCAAGAAATTTGATTCATGGCCCATTTTTTTTAAACTGCTCTTTTTGTCTAACGATAGATTCACCACAAACAGCCTGTGTCTACTGATTGGAGGTTTTCATTAAAAACAGAAAACGGAGGTAAAACTGTGAAGGAGGAATAAAGAATGCTTCTCAGTTAATTAGAATTTGCAAATATGTGTGTAAGTTATGCAAATTCTTGAATCCGTGTTAATACAATTGCTAACAAGTGTGACTTAATGAATTCGTAATGAAACTGAGTTCACCATTTAGCTTTAATAACACTGCTTCAAAGTTGCTAACTTGTTTTTGAAGCACATATAAAGACTGCAATCTCTCCTGAGGTCCAGGTTTTTTTTTAAGAGAATAATTTGTCACGTAGGGCTCCTTTGCTTTCAATATTACAATTTAGAAAACAAATGCATGTGTGGAAGCCAATAATGGGCAACATTGCAGCCTCAGATTCAATAAAACAAACCATTTCATCCATAACTTCAGTGTGTCTGCACAGTTTTCTGTATTTTTCATTCTGAAAGCAGAAGCTCCGAACGGAAACTGGCAATTTATGTCTGCTATAGACCAAATTTAAATCACAACTAACACTGACCTTTTCCTAATAACATATGAGCCAACGCGAGTTGTTTGGAATACATTTTGAACCAAAGTCAGAATGGTTGTGATTTATCATATCCAGGGTTGTGTTGAATCTGAGGCTGACATTTGTTTTTCAGATCCAGTTAAAAGTGAAACCATGACAGCTGCCTGCAAGCAAACAAATAAGAAATGTTTGTAAAAAGATCAGCAAATGATTTATTTCACTGTTGTTTGTGTTTCAGAACTTATTTATATCAATTAAAGTTGTATCAAAGCCCAAAAAAAAAATCCATTTCTGAAACGGAAACCAACCAGAAATAGGCGGCCAAGGCACAGAGGTACAGCGGTTGACCGCCGATCCTTTGTGTAAGTATCCTTGGGCAAAACAGTGGCATTTATTTAACAGCTTACATGTAGGGTGGGGGGGATACTGAGAATTTGGGTATTGATTCAATACCAATACTTTTTGGTATTTTTTTTTTTTTTTTAAACACAGGACAAAAACTTTCTGTAAATATAAATGTAACTAACTGCAAAAATCTGAGCTGAGGATGCATCAAATATAAAACAATGTATGGCTGAATTCAAATTTATTCTTCTACAGCAGGGGTCTCAAACTGGCGGCCCCCAAGTCAATATTTTGTGGCCCCACCTTAGTAAGAAAGTTCAATGTTGGTGGGGCACTCTAGTTTTGTATAAATGGCACTTTTATAGTGCGTGTGAGGAGCTAACAAACCAACCAATCACAGTGTGATATATAGCTCTTTGGAGTGTGACTAAATAAACTTTTTTTTAAATCTGGAACCACGCCTCCATCTGGTTTTGAGTCCCCCTTTAGTGTGTGCCTGAACCGCTCGTGTTGCCACAAGAAGAACCAATAAAATGAACACGGAGGGAGGTGGCTGAGTTTTTAGGATCTTTTAATCCACATTAGTTTTTACCAGAGATCCTGGGTCCCTGTGCCCCTCAAGTACAGGGTTGCGTCAGGAAGGGCATCCAGCATAAAAACTCTGCCAAATCACTGATGCGAAACAGTGGGTGCTGTTTCGCTGTGGCGACCCTGAAAGGGATAAGCCGAAAGTGAAAGAAGAAGAAAATGTGTATAAAAATATTTATCTAAAAAGCCATCGGCTGATTAAGAATGGTTAAAAATTTAAGTAAAACAATTAAAAACCAGATACAAAGAAAGTCCTAAAGAGCCAACGAAGACAGTCTATAGAAGCTGGGTGAGGAGGCGGGTCCAGAGTACGTTTCACGAGTCTTTCGTGTTCGGGGGTGGTTGAGTTCGCCCTTGTTCCGCCGGAATGGGTCCTACACACACACAGTGCAGAGGCCAGTATCTCATCTCACAAACCACGTCTGACTGACCGTCTCCAGTCAGGTACTCGCACATGCGGCAGGGATCAAACCCTGCCGACGCGGTGGTTGCGTGCAACGCTCAAGTCTGCCGGCGTACTCTCTCCCCCATCCATAGCAGCTGTCGCAATTAGAGCAATCAGCTGTTCGGCTGCTGCTGCACCTCCATCCGCTGCTGCTGCTGAGACCCATCAACCTAATGTCCATGACCAGAGTCTCCAAAACTATAAACAAACTGCACCACAAACACTACAAAGAAATGCACTACAAAAAACATGCTCTATAACAAAACACAAAAGCAAAAGCAAAAATTCAGAAAACTAAATTAAAGAAAAGACTCTGGTCTATGACACATCTGTGCTCCTGTCCTTGGCCATGGACCTTGCCTGTGAATCATCTTCCACCCCCAGCTGACCACCATTTCCATCTGGATAAAGGATCGTCTGTGCAGTTCTTGGCAGTGGACCTCACCTCTGGCTCATCCCTTCCCTCCAACTGTCCCCAAACTCCCATCTGGATGAAGCCCATTTGTTACACTATTCAAACATGTAGTTGTAGAGTTAGATAAGCAGTTCTTCTTCAACAGTTCTGGTTGCCTATCCATCCTGGCAGAATCCCTCCTTCATATGGACATCCCTGAGGTTCTTTTTTTTTTCTCTCTTCCAGAATCTGTTTTTTTTTCCCTTTACCAAGAAGGAGTGTCTAGGGGTAGGGATGCCCAGATTAGTTTATTTATTCATTCATTCATTCATTTTCTTGACCGCTTTGTCCCTTCCGGGGTCGCAGGGGTGCCGGAGCCTAACCCGGCTATTGATGGGCGAAGGTGGGGTTCACCCTGGACAGGTCACCAGTCTGTCGCAGGGCCTCAATCACACACCCATCCACTCACACATTCACACCTAGGGGCATTTTAGAGTCTCCAATTAACCTATGAAGCATGTTTTTGGACGGTGGGAGGAAGCCGGAGTCCCCGGTGAAAACCCACACATGCACGGGGAGAACATGCAAACTCCACACAGAAAGGTCCCAAATCCCCAGGCCGGGATTCGAACCGGGGCCTTCTTGCTGTGAGGCAAGAGCGCTAACCACCACGCCACCGTGCAGCCCCAGATTAGTTTAGTCAGTTTAATTTAGTTTAACAATGAGGTATTGTTTTTATTTTTCTGGACAATTATCAGTATGAAACCCGATGATACAACAGTTCTGAAATATTGGGCAATATGAATAATATTGAATTGAAATTGATGGAGCGCATAGAAGAGTTGGAACTTTTTCAAGTTTCACTGGGTATTTCCACTAAATTCACTCATCCATTATCTAAGCCTGGATTATGAGGACAAGAGTTTCAGGGAAGGGGGTTGACCTCCCCCTCTGTAGCCGCTTTTTCCAAGTTTTCCAGAAGGATACCAAGGTGCACTCAGGCCATCTGAGATATAATCTAAACTATTTCCAAGCTCTACCACCACGCCTTCATTTGACATTTCCATAAATCCTAACCAAGAAGCCATCTGTGTAGCATCCTGCCAGATGTCCAAACTCCCTCAGCTGGCTCTTCTCAATGTAAAGGAGTAGCGCCTCTTCTCACATGTCCTCCAGGATGGCTGAGCCTCACATGTCTAAGTGGCTGATGGAACTCTAGGAGAACAGCCTGGTACAAAGTCCACATCTCTGTGGAAACTGCACCAATCCATCAGTCAATCTCGCACTCCGTCCTTCCCCCACTCGCCAACAGAAACATTCTTGAACTCCTTCTCTTGGAGTTGTGATTCATTCCAAGCAAAATTGATGTAATTTCCGATTCAGATTGAATCCAAATGAGAATATAGCTTCTTGCTCCAGTTGCAGATTGTTGTAGTGTCTGAACCGTAATGGTGTGGCTTTAAAATGACAGAAACTTCCTCCTCAGAAGTGTCAGTGATTTATTTATTTTTTTAAGACATTTATTGATACACGTTCCTCCTTTATTTATTTATTTATTTTTTTAAGACATTTATTGATGCACTGCTCCTTTGTGTTCCATGATAATGATGCTGTGGTGTCATGTAGCATGAAAGGGTAAAGTAACAGGAGTGTCTGTGGTGACGTGCACAGATGACAATGCAGCAATCTCTTTGAATTTAAAGATACCAAGATGTTCAATAGCTCTTTAAAAAACACCTTAAATTGACAGCAAGTGTCTATTGTTTTTTTAACGCAAAAAACAATCTACAAATGTATTTCAACAGAAAACGTTTTTAAAATATTTGTATTATTGTTAATCTCTCTGTGCTGCCGACAGACAGGAGACTACACAGCAGCTGCTAAATGCTAACTCTGTGAATTAACACTCCAGACCCGAGCTGTTCTTTGATATGCCTCTTTTATTTTTCTGACACAAACAATAGTTAAGAAGAAATGGCTACTTTGGTAGAAAAGCCCACATTGTGAT
>NC_050524.1:6365413-6365921 GCF_002922805.2 Oryzias melastigma | reverse complement strand
TCTATGTTTAGGTGTTAAATGCAAAAATTATTTTTATGACATAAATAGGATGAAAACCTTAATCTATTTATTAAATGTGTTCATTTTTAAAATGTAGTACAAAAGTATCAGATCAGGACTGTGTCGGCAGATACTCAAAATGAAACGACTCAGATTTTAAAAAATCCAATCGGGACATCCTTAAATTATAAACTTGGACGTGGTTTGGTTGTACCCCCAAATCATAACCCTTGAAACTCAGAATGAACCACTGAAGTAAAATCCAACTCCAAAAAGGGGCTCCATGAGTAACCATGTAGTGTAGGTAGTCAGCAAGTATTTCAACTTCAGAAATGTTTTAAGATTAATGTTTTTGTTAGTTCTAAAATACGTCTTAGAATGAGCTGAGCCATAAAGTCACCAAATTTTATTTTGTAGCACGTCTCTAAAAACGTAATTTGTGTGTCCCCCACAACTCAGGCAAATTTCTAATGAACTACATCCACTCAGGAAACTGTCTTTGAAAATT
>NC_050524.1:6362567-6365348 GCF_002922805.2 Oryzias melastigma | reverse complement strand
AGATCAAGATATGATCTGATTGTGTCTTGAATACTTTTTAGTCCTATAAATGGTTTAATTCTGCATGCACCTTTCATAGATGGACAACTTTTGATGCAATGACCACACATCGGTCCCTGAAAATCTCCAAATCAAAAGCCCATTCATTCAACCTCGAGGTCGTTCACGGGACGTCAGTCAGTGAAGGAAACAAAACTGAAGCGCAAGCAAATTCAGGGTCAAGCAAAAAGGTGAGAACAGAAGTGACAGGACGGCTTAATTTACAGGTAAAAGCAGCAGGGAGGAGGTCACCACAAACACATAGATCCAATTATGGCGGAACACCACACAGGGCAAAAAATGAACACGATCCTTGAAAACGTGAGTTCTTGAAAGAAAATCTTTATGAAAACATTACTCAGTGGTGGAGACATAGTCTGGAGAAACATAGATCTGTGTATATCACTCAGTAAAATCACCTGTTGGTTCCTATATGGTCAAATATTTAATGGGACCAATGTCCTTGTCCTGGTGTTCAAGCAAGGAGGCGTAATCAGTTTTGATTGAAATGTGTCAGCGTTGAAGGAAAAGGTGGGATTTAATTTGTGTCACATTTTCAGTATTTGCCCTTTAATGGTTGATTTATAATGTTGCACGTCAAATTATAGCAATTTAACTGTTTAGATAGCCAACAAAGTTGATATTTCACTGTACATTTACAGTGTATGTTTCATAAGTCCATGTTTGTACTACTTTTTTTTTTTTTTATATATATTCTGTGACTTTGTTCTGACTCATATTGTTACTTCTACTTTCTGTTTCTGCTGTATTTATTCCAGGACCTCATAAAAGAAATTTTGTGTTAAATTACCTTCTTTTTTTTATTTTGTTCATAAAGTTTCTCTTAAAAGAAAATGGATTAAAGTAACAAAAACCATTTCGGCCTGAAAAAATAAACTGCATCCACTGACATATGTTCTTTGGGAGCAAGATTCAACTCTATCTTGAAAAACTAGCAAAAATATTTAGCTAAAATGAAATAGAAAATTAAATCATATATCAGAATTTAATCATAATTTATTATTTTTCTTTGTTTATTGTATGCATCAGATATATTTGATCTAGCAAAAACTCTATTAAGACTTACAAAATACAAAAAAAGCAACGTTTTGTTCTTATTTCAGAGGAAAAATCTCCCAAATGTTTTCCCTTCCCCGTGGTATGTTTCTGTAAAGAAGCCTATGAATAAATGTATACAAAAACATCAGCTGCACGTTGCTTATTCTAATGGGGAGCATATTATCACCCAGAAAAGTTTTGGACTACTCATGTGTCCTGCTCTTCCTGTCTTGTAGTACAGCCCTGACTGCTCTGCTCACATCAGACGTCTCAATCAAACTTAAGGATATTCTTCCAAAAGACGGATGAAATAACCGCTCGAGGCTCACCAGAGAGTTTATGCGTTCCGTCATCCATATTGACAAGATCACAGCTTTTTTTTTCTTTTTTTGGTTGCGTGCGACAAATGTAGCTTGAAATTGCTTTGTCTCCTCCCCAACGGAACAAGTGTTTGGAAATCACCAGCCATGAAAATAGATACACACATTTTAGGCATTAATGACTGACAGTCGTCATGACTTGTTGTTTTTCCCTTTCCGACATTACAGCAAAGAGGATAGAGGGCATTCTCCTGACAAGATAAGACTTCATTCTCCTGTGTGGTGATTTGGAACTGTAGCTGTGCTGTTGCAGCATTGCATATTACTGAATACACAAATGTGACATATTTGTATTTTAATTGTAATTAAATGCCATACAACAGTGGCCAGAGGCCAGAACAGTGTCGCCTTAGTTGTACCTGGAGCACTGAGAGGTTACACCAGTGGAAATGTATCGATCAGGTCTTTGAAACTTTCCCTAACTGGTTTTAACTGGTCTGGAGCTCCATGAAGGTTAATGTAAAAATTATTGTGTTAATAATGAAGTATAAAAGTGTAACAAACTATATAAGTATTTTAAAGCATGTATAAAGGACCTCTAAGCCACCAGGGGGCTCCTTAATAGTATTTGTTGCCTCATTTACACCATCTCTTAACAGAATAACAAGACTACATACTACAAGCATTACGGGTTCACTTCTGATCACATAAAAACTTCTCCTTTCTCTTTGAGGAATTGCCTTTTCTGCTTCAATGATGGTGAAAAAAACAAATATACAGCACTTGCTACTGACTCTTCTTTGTTTGGTTGATTCAGAAGTGTTCAACACCACTTCAGGCTATCTGGGAGCATCTCTCAGAGGTTTTTTAGAGACCAACTCCAATGAAATTATGTTGTTGGAGTTTTTACACCTTCGTGAAAAAATGAATGAATTCAAGATCAAAACTGTGTTTTGAGTATTCCTTTATTTAAATCGTGATGGATCAGGAGCAGGATAAAACTCATTGTTTGACGCAACAACCAAAACGAAGAGGCTAAAGTCTCTGTGCTCCATTCTGATACATCCACCAGCAGACAAATGGATCCGTTAACGTTTTCATTTTCCTTGTGAGCTGGAATCTTCCTCCAAACGGTATTCTCCAATATTGGTCACTGTTTTTGTTGCACTGCTAATTGTGAGGGGCTGTAAGCTAAAGGGAGAAAGTGTAAGTAAAGCGATGATGGGACATTATGGAGAGAAATTAGACTCACTTGGATTTGTGCGTGCATAATTCCTGATTTGTGCGTAAATTAGGATTTGTGCGTGCGTATTCTTGCTTTGTGCGTGCGTAAATTAGGATTTGTGCATAAATTTGGATTTGT
>NC_050524.1:6348932-6361603 GCF_002922805.2 Oryzias melastigma | reverse complement strand
TATGGAATTGAGTGTCAGCTAAGAAAAAAAATAAACTTAAATTTCACATTTGTTTTAGGTAAATGACACCCCAAATTAAAATTGTATTGTTTTTGACAGTTTTTATTTTACCAAAACCTCCAAAATAAAAGTCTTTCCTCCTATCAGAATACATCCTGTATATCCAAAATGTGTTACCATGCTCCTTACCAAACTAAAGATGCCATTACTGCATTTTTTTGAAGCTAATAGCTAAATGGAAATCAATACTGGAAGACCTGGTAAATACAAACCATCTTATTAGATCCTCTTAGTTTAGATCAGTGCTGATCAAAAACCTCTTAACCTTTTAACACGGAGCTCCAGTGTTTATGTTCTTTGATTTACTGTAACTTTTCAACCATTAACACGCCATTCCAGCAGCTACTAAAATGACGTGTTAACGGTTGAAAAATGACAAAATGTTAAAGATCTTGTGTTTAAGCGACATCTCATCTGTTGAAGGGTTGAAGACCTACTCTGATAAATCCTGTTTTTGGTGTTTTTAACATGTTTTTGTGACATTTTACTCATAGACAACAAAATAATAATAAAAAAAAAGTATACCGTATAGTTTATTTTGAATTTCAAATTTTTGTGAATGAGGAGCAGACGAAAAAAAAGCTATTTGAAAAGGATTGTAATTGTGACAGAAAATACGGTGGGCGGGGCATAAACTCCCTGCTCCAGCCCATTCTGATGCATCCACCCGTAAACGACTAGATCCGTTTAGGTCTTCATTATACCCATCCAAGCTGGTGTCAAAGCCTACGTTTTTATTAAATTTTAATTTTGTTACTGACAACTTTAGTGCACTTTGCATCTCCGACACTTTATTATTCACTTGCTGCAAATAACTTTTGCAACTCCTGTCTGACTTTTTACATTTATTGCCTTTTACAAAACTAAATCACCTCAAATTTAAAATGTGATGACAATAGAATAAAAACATTATTAGATTAATCACACTTTTTTGTTGTGATTAAACACAATAGATACATTTTATTTGACAAAATGCAGCTTTTGTACAAAACAGGCCACAGAGAAAATATTCCCCATCATTTTTATTATCTGAAATGTTTAAATTCATAAAGTTTTAACTCATAAATGTAATTTTAAACATATCAACAGTAAGATAAGCAAACTTCTAAAGGCTATTAAGTATTATGTATTACTATAGACAAAAAAAAAGATGCTGACATGCATAAGAAACAAACGCGTTTCTGCACTTTCAATGGTCCAGGTGGATGCTCAACTCTGATTGGCTGCTGGGAGTGGATGCACTCCTAAAAAAGAAGTTCCGGCCACATTGCTCAATGTTTGCTTCTTCAAAAACAAACTTTCCCTTCATGATCTGGACAAAAAACAAGCTATAAGAGGTGAACGTTCTCTCTGAACTGATTCTTTATTTAACCTATTGTGACGGTCAGGATTTATCAGCATTTATTTATTTATTCCTTTTCCCGCTGCAGTTAAGTGTTGCTGCCACTCTGCAACGAGATGCAGTGTTACCGTGACAATAGGCCGCTTTACCTATCAACTAGTCTGCTTTGTGCAAAAAAGTGATCTAAACCTAAAAAAATAAGTAAGTACTTAAAATCGATAAAATGTTTATTTCTTTTGTAAATGACCATGGTACAAGTGCGATAATGCCTGACGAAGTGTGTATTATCGGAAATGAATGCACGCCGTGGAAGCCTGAACCAGCAGAAGAATCAATTAATAAGCGCTAATAAATATTACCGCATTAATTTATATTTAATTATTCACACGCGTTAATGGTTTCACAATGACGGGACCTATTCATATTTTAAATTTAGCTTATATATTGTTCACCATTTTTGCTGCACCGGCTGGGTTGGGTTGGGTTTTTTGGGGCTGTAAGTTAGCAGGAGACTTTGTAAACAGAGAGTTCTCATGTATGGGTGTCAGAAAAGAGGGGCGGGGTTGCTCTGTAAAAATAGTCTCTTCCACATCTTGAAGGCAAACTGCTAATCACGCTTTGAAAATGGATCAAAACTTAACATACTACAATGTAGTTGTGTTCTGACATATTTGTGGCTGACATACATTTGTATTTACTCACATAAATCTCAATTAGCTTGAGTTAGTCATTAAAAAAACCTTTGCCAACATATCCTCTTAGAATAATCTATTTAGTATGCACACAGTGAAACGTACAGGAAGAGGCCTACTTTAGATCTAGACTCTGAATGAATATCTTTTAATTCCCTTACAGAGTAAAGTCAGAGAAAACCACAAAACACTGTCAGGATGGACGTTTTCTTCTGTTACTCCAAGGTAAAAAGAAAGTTAAATAAAAAATTAAAGTGAATTTGTATTCATTTTATTTCTATTTGCTCTTTTTTCATGATAAATCCTTCAAACTATCTCACAGTGTTGATTATTCCAGTTCAGGGCCTCAGGAGGTTTGGGACCTATCGCAGAAGTTATCAGGCGAGACACTCCAGACAGGTCTATAAATGCTCGGTCATTTGCATAAGACGTTAAATGTCATTGTGATATCTATTAGTAGCGCTATCATTTTTTGCCTCCGTTCTCTCTTGGAGGTTTGGTGATTGCTGTCCAGAGTGGTAAAAAGCAGTTGCCACAGGAGCAGCTGTTTTAAATTTACTTACATTTTCTCAGTTCTGACTTTCAGCTGCCTCACCTTTTTAGAGAGATACTTTAATTTAGATTTATAAATTGCCGCCCCACGAAAGTGATTGGGGTGAGGTTATATTTCCTGAAATAGTTTCCAGCAATAAAGGCTGTCATCATTTCCTCCACCATAGAGATTTCAGGTCTCAGCGGTGGCAGATACTAGGCCAACACCTTGTGTGTGTGTGTGTGGGGGGGGGTGCATTCGCTTTATGTGCTTTCCACTACACATTCTTTAGGATTTTTTTTTTTTTTTTCCAAAGCGGGGAGTTTATATATCAGCTTGGGAGGATGGATTTTAAGATGTGGTGGTGCCAGTAAAACACCAAAAGCACATTAGTAGATTGGACAGTTAGGCCGGTGAGAACACAGCTCTGTCTGAACAGATACGAGTTCCTGTTGGTTCCAGAAAGTCGAGCTATGCCCCTTGCTGCAGCCACCGTGACTCTGATCCTTCCTCTATTCCTTGAGACATAAGAGTCTTCAGAACCAGGTCAGATGGCACTCGTTAGCACATAAGGTATTTATCTTAAACACCCATCGTTGGATTAACCATAGAACACTTTTGCTGTAAAAAGTTACACCATCAATTTTGCTGGGTAATTTTTATCCTATATAATATACCCAATAAAAAGTATTTGTCATAAAAAATAGATCAAAGTATGACATTAGAGTTGTTTTATTGTACTGTGGTATATGTAACAAAATGGAAAATCAAAATATAAATCTTAAAAACATGTTAAAATTACTGAAAAATTAGGAATTTGAGAATAGAAAAAAAATATATAATGATACTGGAGACTTAGCTTCTAGTTCACCCATTCCTGGGACATGTGAGATTTTACCCAGGGTCCCATGACTCTCAGAAAAATGCAACTTATTAAAAATCATGTAAATACTTTTGCTCAGGTGAAAATCACCCAGCGATAGTGCTCTATAGGGTTAAATTTCCTGTAATGTAATTTATTTGTGATAAATTGTGTGTGTAACTCTCAGTTACTGACTGTATATGACAACTGGACTGAGAGAAACCTGTTTGGGTTCCGAACAGGAAGTACCCGCTGGTTCCAAGATCCCATAGACTAGTGTAGAGAAATCAGGAGTTATTACTTAGTCATTGTGTCTGTCAGAATAACCTTTCATACTCTAACCATTTTAGTCCAAATGTTTTTCATGATATTTTTCATATAAACTGGCCAATCAGATGTCAACAAGCTCAGTCCTGATTGGTGAGAGTGGTTAGCATAGAAACAATGACTCAAACCAACTCTGATTAAGGTCATCTCCTGCCAGAATGTCTAAGGTGGTCTCGGTTTGTTTCCAATCGGACTGAACTTCGGTTTACTCTGACATTCCTCAGTCTCAATACGAAACTAATCGAGAGCGGAAGAACTGAACTAAAACAGCCACCGTACCTGACTGTATACTGTACACACACATTGAAATGAGGCGATCGGTGAGCCACAGACGAATGTAGAGCATTGATTGTCATGTTAGCCAAAAGGAAATAATTGGTCCAACTGATTACTTGTTAAAACGTTTATTTTAACACCACTGAAAAAGTATCACTCGCTTTTCTGTGTCTTGTTACGCAGGACGCGCGCCATGTGCTGCTGTGACGTAATCTTAAAAGCTCTGTTGTAGTTCCAACAGAGTTCTCTTAAACACAACGCCATAACACCACAACAATTAGACACGGAAACTCAAAATGTGGTCGGATGAATTCATCCTCAATAAATTAACTTTTAACGAGATCCACATTGATTCTATCGACAATCTACATGTCATAAACACGTATTAGAGTGTCTACCTGTAGCCGTAACGCAGTAACCATCATCCAGGATTCCTCCGTGGTACCAAAGCTGCAGCAAAAGTGTTGAACCTGGCCTTCATACAGCAATCAGCAAAATAAAATATTTGAATAAGGGAAAAATCCTGGCAAGCTTTTTCAGACAGCAGCACATCCATCTTTCTCTTCTGTTTTGACCCGTCCCCATAACTTTTAGCCAATGACTGAGGAGATCTTCAGTCATCAAAGTTTGGTCACTCTGAGGAGGCTTGGGAGGCAGGCTCAAGGATGATGTTGTGAAATGGGCGGGACCGACAAGGAGCTAAAGGCGGAGCCTCAGAGATTGAGTCGTTTTATTTCCGAGTATTAAAACGGTCCAGAAAAAAGACTCGTATTTTATAAATAATGTGTTTTTTAGTGTTCCAAAGGTAATATATGATCATATATAAGGATATAGTTTACTCTAAAAGGCTGAAGAAAATCACAGTATCTCCCCTTTAACACTCAAATTTTAGCTCTATTGCTGATACTCTTGACTACTGCAACTCTTCAACCGCTTGCATATTTGATGTAAATGTAGAATATGTTTTTTTGAAGTGGAGAAAGGCAGCTGTGTTACACTTTACAGCATTGAAATGTTTATGCAATTGATGTAAAAAGCTGATTTTGTTGCAGAGAAAAGCTGATATACACTTTACGTTAGATATAAAACAAAAGTGGCTTTTCTCTGTGTAAGAATCCGCTGATCCATGTTGATTGCTTAAACGGTCAAGTGTGTGCGTCCTTTAGGTGTCACCAGCCATATTTAAAGGGTTAATATTTGCAACATAATATATAACGTAAGATTTAGAGTTTTCCAGTTGTGAGAAATTGCCAAATTAGTAAAGAAATACCACAAATTACCTTCAAAGAAGAGTTCAGAGCCCATCACAAGGGCTACCACAGCTCTGAGCTGAACCAGCATCAAAATGAAGCCGTAAAAAGAGACATTCAGAAGAGAAATGGATGCCTGCATGTTCCTTTAACTGTAGCCTGATGCCCTCAGCTTCAGACCCAATAGTGTCTGAGCATTGATGAATTCACTGCTGGGTTCCTTCTGTGTGCAACCCTTTTTAGCAAAGTAGCATGAAGAGCCTGTGGCAACGATGTGATTGTGACCCGCAGTGACAGCGCTGGCCCAACATGCAGTACAGTGGATGAGATGTCAAATGTCTTTCAGCGGCTCGGGATAAGTAATTCTCTGCTTCTTCTCTAAAGCCTACCGCAGAAGATAAATCATGTTTACCTTTGAAAATCTAATTGATTCGTCCTCGCCATGTCAGACATACGTGGGAAGCTTTAAAGTAGCTTTGAGTGGTAAAAACTTGAACTTTAAGCTTTCAAAAACTGCAATTACAGGAAGTAAAGCATGATGACCACAAATGAGGCAAATCAAAGTCATAGGGAGTGAAATCGAGCGTCTTTTTTTGTACTGAAACAGGTTGATGTAGGATAAGAAAACAACAACAAAAAATAACAATAATAAAGCAGATTACACTGTTTCGTGATGTCTCGGCCTGACACTGCATCCAGTCTGACTCAGAGCGGTCTGGCTACAGATGGCTGTGGTTCTGCTGCAGCCATAGACTCAACTGCCGACCTCGCAAGACTCCAAACTCACGTAAGTTCATCTGATAACCCGCCATTTATATAAGAAGTACTATGAAAAAAAAACTCATTCCACTGTGATTTTGACTTATATTAACAACACTCCTCTTTCTGTGTGACTTGTCTTCATACAATTACTAAGCACAGAACTTTTATTTATACTTTTGTCTTATATAGGCTTACATTTACATAATTATGTATTGTGAGAGAAGCAGTGGAAACCAGATTTGGTTGTCACAATGACGTAATGTTTGCTGCACAATGGGTTCAACGGAAAATACGTTTTATTTTGAAAAGTGTACCGGAGGCACTTTACATTTGCTGGCATGATTTCCGTTCAGGTTATTAATAGCCCCAACTTCTCCTTTAGATTAAGGTAGGACAGCAAGTCATCAAACTGAGCGATGGAAGTACTGCTGAAAGCGGCCGTCATTCTGACGCAACTCCTGTAGTAGATGGTGAATTTCACCGTACTGGGCGAATCTCTGAATGATATCATGAACCCAGACATACCAATGCTTTTGTTAAGCTCTCAAAGCTAAAAATAATCTAATCTCTCAACATCATCCATGTCTTCCATCCATTGACTGTTAATATGAGATATACAGTTAATGTTTCCATGTAGCGATGAAGCTAAAAACTTTTCACTGTAGCTCCTCCTACACTCATCAGGAGCAGCATTCTACAGTCGTCCTGCAGCCGCCCTCCCAGCAGAATTCCGAGAACATTCACTCCTTCATTCAAGAAGTGCAGCAACTCATTTGCTTTGAATATTTGTGCTACACAGACCTCATTTCTTTTGGAGTCATTTTTGCAAAAAGTGTCATGAAAATCACCTGGAGTTGTGCTGTCATATGTGACTGTCAGGCTGGTTTCTATCAACCACATTGGTGAGCTGGCGAGTATTTAAATGTCTGCCGTGTTCATCTGAAATTTGGCAATATTTTTGGCTATTTCAAAGACATTGAGAACTTCTTTTTTAAAAAAAATAAACCTCACCCTAAACAGAAAAAAAGCAACATGGAGCAGGAAAGGACGAAATATCTTGACAAATAAAAGTACCTCTAAAATTACAAAAGTAAAAAACCCACCTCCAATTTTTCTTCCTTGAAAGCAAAGAAGCTTTCAAAGAAATCCATGTGAACCTAAAAGAAAAGATTTTCACTTTAAGAGAATCTTTTTTTCAATGATGCAGAATCACCTAAATAATGCATCGACGGACATATATATAGTGGACGGTCCTCTCCCCAGGAAATACACCTCTATGTGTGCATCTTTGATGCTTCAGTCAGCACAAAAACGCTGTGTTGTTTCATGAAGAATGGATAAGGAGAACCTGGTAAAGGAGCCTAAACTCACAAAGGTTGAAACAGAAAAAAACTCAAACATTTGTGGGAAAATGCAACTTGCATGCATGTTAAAGAGATAAATGTAGGATTGCAATGTTCAGGATAGGAAAAAGATCTCTTCCTGATCTTGTCGGGTTTGGTGTTTTTGGTATCTTCTATTAGATTTTTTTTAGACAAGTCAAGGTATAGACAAAAATACAGTTATGATGTAGAGTAAAAGATTGTAGGAATTGCAGATTGCTTGTTTGATTTACGAGAAGATACAATTATATGACCAAGTCACTCAAAAGCCAAGCTAAGCTTTTCGTTAAAATCTATTTGGTGATCTTTAACATGCAGAAATGTTAATTTCAAGCTTTCTAACACATCTTTACCAAGAATTCACAAAGCCTGACAATCACCTCTGTTGTCATGGCAACAGAGGTGGGTTCTGGAGCCAAAGGGTAAGTGTCCAGTGTTCAGTTTGATTTCCAAACATGTCATTTTTTGGGGGTTAAAACTGCTTCACTGAAGAGGTTCGAGTCTCCCTCTTCCGATCTCAAATGATCTGTACCAACATGGTAAGAACAAAAGCCTCCAGACAAAATCGACTAAACGTGGATGAAGTCAAGAAATAATTAGCAACCAAGACGATGCTCCAGAGTAATCTTCAAACTATAATTACATTTCACAGTTACTGTCATTTGCAGTGAACCTGTCGCTTCTTAATAACTGTCTTAAATTAACCCTGACATTGATCTTCCTGGTTTTAGGATGCATTAATGGGTTTTATTGTGAAGAGACAGGGCTAAGATAAAACTTTGGTTGCTTCATTCTCTCTCTAAACCTGTTTTCATCTTTACTCCCTGATTTCTTATCTTTTAATACAGACTTTTACTATTTATTCCTTTTGAAATGTATTAAAAATTAAAGACAAAATTAGTAATAATTTTGCAAAAATCGAATGTTATTGGTAGAAACCAAAGAAACTTATTAGCAATTAACAATCTTTTCTTGATTTTAGTTTGTTCAGAAAATTTGCTAACAGTAAAATTGATCTCATCAGTAACTTAGTTCTTTGCTTTACATAAATTTAGTTTAGAGCAATTAGTTTTGAAGTTCCGTCAGGATGTCTGGCGAATCTCTGACTAACTCCTTGTTTTGGATTTACGAAACCTTTTGGGGATGGAATTATTGCCCCTTCCAAGTACGTTTAGGTAAAAAGATTTCACCACATGTCCCAGTTATTTAGATTTTTTTTTTAAAGTTTTAAGTTCATTAAGAATTAATCTGCATGCTCGTGATGGGGGATACCACACTTATAAGATTAAATGCGATACCAATAACTTTCTGAATAAAATATATGATGACCATTAATGATCATTTTTATTGGGGGATTTTCTTTTCTTATGCATATTTTTAGTTGTTCTAAAAGACAAATACCACCAAAGCCAGGCCAGATAATAACTTTATTGTACAAAGTTCACAATAGGAATCTCAGGGTAACTCACGATACGATGCGATTCACAATACATGGCTCACGATACTGGTAGTTACTTGATATGGCAAACATTGAAATTATCATTATATTACCTTGGAAATCTATGATATATACAATTTTTTTTTTAAATAACTACATATTTTTCTTTTCTTAAACAACTTTTATTGAACAAATTGAAACACAATATGTTAATTTTACACCCTAACATTAAAATAACATTTACAAACAATATAGATGTGTCTTTATTTTATTTGTTACCCTAAAATATATGTAATTATAATAATCTCTGTGAATATCCTGTGAACAGAGGAGAGTTTCAACATAAACAATGCAGTAATTCACTCATCAGTCAAAAATCCCCAAAAATGAGGCTCAAAAATGTATTTATTTTTTTTTAAGTATTTTATACTTTAGTAGAGTGCCCTATACCCAAATTGGTGATGTAATCGATACTTTGATACCTTGGTATTAATCCTTCCATCACTACTGCATGCTAGTCACAATGTTGTAGTTAATTCTAATAAAGACTGTACATTAAATACTGTGCAGTATGTAATGAGACACAGGTTAAAAAAAAGAAGGAAGAAAACACAATTAAAGTTAGTTATTAATAGAAGAAGAACGCACTGAGTACTTCTTTGGGTAACTTTTTGGAGCAATACAAATTTTGGGGGGTATTTTAGTTTTATTTAAACTCAGTTTGTTGCAATAACCTAGAGAAAACTATTCCGCACTACCATTTTTGATTAGATTTTTTTCTAACATGTACAAGACTACAAAAATGACTTTAAAAAAATCACAGCAATCCCCTTTGACAAAAGAAAAAGTAACAATAAATACATGAATACCTCCAATGCCTTGGAGTTGGGTTAAAAATAACCCAACGTAACCATGAAGTTTTTAGTGTGTAAAACACTTTTACTGACTGTACTGTGCCTAAAATACTAAATATGTCTTCTTTTTTTTTCTATTCTGTCTCCCTTTTAGCCGTCAGGCTAAAATCATCCCAGAGGCCAACCAGAGACACGACAGTGAAACCCAGCACCATTTTCTGTCATTACCCGGGGACTTCATGAACAGAAAAATGAAGGAGGAACACATGTTGAGGTATCACCAAGACACCGACTGGCCCCTGACTGGGAAATCAATCTCAACTGAAACTTCTCAAAGAGGGTTTCAATTTCAGAACCGCAGCTGGGGGAACAGATGAGTGAGGAGCGGGAGGCTGGTCTCAGGAGCAGATATTCAGAGGGAGCATCTCCACAGATCCAGAGGCGTGGCTAATTAAAAACAAGCCCAAGCTAGCATCTGAGCATTCATATATGAGGTGTGATTGCAGAAATTAAATTATCATAATTGACAAACACCAGATATGTCAAACTCAGTTACTTTTAATAAATGTATAAATCCATAAGGTAAAAGTAAGTGAGAAGGAAGTGCAAACAAACATACGCAGGGGAAAAATGATTTTATTCTATGATTTATGTGCTACAAAGTCCATAAACACTTTGGATCTGCTTATTCCTGGAGTCTATCCAATTGAGATCATTTGTATATTTCAAAACTCAATGAAAATGTCAATTTGATGTTTTTAACATGTGCTTGAGGTATTTTTCTGATGATGGAGGACATTTATAAAGAAAATTAAGCTGAAAATTGCATTTCTGAGTATTATTCGGAGTATCCAGATGACTAGATCCATGTACATCTTTCTTTTCCTCATCTGAGCTGGAATCTGGTCCAAAACTGTACGGCTGGATAGCTCCAACATTTTTATTGCGCAACAATGTTAGCTTGAGGTTACGAGAGGCTGTAAGATAGCGGGACAGCATGGAAACGGAGAGCTCTCAGCAACGGGAAAAGGTTACTGTGTCAACTCAGGTGAATTTCAAATGAACTCCTGCAAAAACTGTCCTAGAAAACCACACGATTTTTTGATTTTTATGGGGAGAAAATAGTCTCACGCCGATTCGTGTGTGCGTACTTCTTGATTTGCGCTTGACTTTGACGGACTTTGCACTTTCCACTCCCGCTGCATGCGATGAGTCGATAAGCTCTATACACCCTCAGGCGGAGCGAGACGTGTGGCGGATCGACTCTGTCCGCTCTCTGAGTGATGAGGAGAATCGCACGCCGCCTGCTCACAGGAGAGCTCCATGGCGAACGCCCTGCAGGGAAAGAAGTTATTTCTCGCCTGTTTTTTACTGTTCTACTTAAAGGCTAAGAGGTTACAAATTATTTATATTTCTACAAGTTGCTTTTTTTTAATCGTTAAACATTTTTGATTAATTTTTGTATCATGGTTAATTGTTTTTTCTGGTTTATTGACTGTTTTGAATTCAGTTCTTCACTTTTTTAATTTAATTTCAAGAAGTTTTTTATTTTAATAAACTTTTTTCTATTTTATTAAAATTACTGTTCTAAGTCTGTTTTTAAGTTTATCAAGTAATTAAAAAAATTAAAACCTACAAAAAACTATTCACTGTGATTAAAAACAATTGAGATTGTGAGCTTCATGTTGACCGCATTTGCAAAAAATATCGAAATTCGAAACAATATTTGCGATATTGATTGTATCAGATCGATAAATACTCAATATTGAGCCCCTACAAAAAATAAAGCTTTAGTGTTAAGTGTATTTTACATTAATCATCAAGCATATATGTTTAAGAAAGTGGGAAAATTATTGTTTACAATCTTAGTTTAAAGCAGCTGATGAGAATACTGATGACCGAGCATTCTAGCAGCATTTAAACGCATCTTTTACACACAAATTTGACAGAAGTGAAGAGTCTTTCATCAAATTTGAGCATAATTGTGGCTTTGTGTTTTCTTAACAAGTGATTTGTGAGTCATTTTTAAAGATTTGTGTGCATAGTTAGTTTCAAGCTGTTGTAATTTGTGCATGTGTAAATTATATTTTGCAATTTTTTAATTTTTGTACATGTGAATATACAATTGTAGGTACACAAAGTTATAATGTATGAGTTACAAATCAAGAATGACGCACACAAAAACCCATAGTTATTCACGAATAAAGAATAAGACAAAAATTGTGGTGAGTCTATTTTTTCTCCATAGGATTTTGGCTAAAAAAGTCATTATTTTAAAGAAAAGATCACTGCGAATGCTTTGAAAATGTATCAAAAAATAATTAGAGCATCTTTTTCTCTTACTGGTTTTCTTAAAAACATTCAAACCTAGAATAAAAAATAAATAAAAGCTACTAAAGTTCAATAGAAGTCATCTCTGGAAGCTAAAATAGTGTCAAAAATGACTGAATGTTAGGAGGTTTGTCTCATTTTTAGGTTTACTTTTCTATAATAGCTTTTTATTGCTGCTGTTTTCCCACTTAAATACAGTCTGCTAATAAAACTGTCTGCCGGTTGTGTCACATAAGACAAATCCTGTCCCAGCTTTAGAATTTAATTTATTTCCACAGTTAGAGTCCCAGGTACCAACACTTGCACAAAAAAAGTTGCAATATTCAGAAACTAATGAGGCCGTAATGAGCAAATTCGAGTGGAATGTCGTCATTAAGTGCTCAGTAAAGCGGGAATGCTGCAGGTCATTTGATGTTTTTTTTTCCTCAAATTCCTCACCATCTCCTCTCAAATGAACACCGGACCACTCTGTGCTCACGCAGATACACCTGGGACCAGCGTCCTTTTGTTTAGAGGTTTTACCCACTGTTATAGTAATGTTTTAATGGAATGCAAAAAGCAGG
>NC_050524.1:6347948-6348921 GCF_002922805.2 Oryzias melastigma | reverse complement strand
AAAAAAAAAAGAAAAACAGCATTGAGCCGACGCTGCCATTTCTCCACATGACCTTGGACTTCACAGGGTTTGGATAGTGTACTTTCTGCAATGTATCTGCAGGACTATTTTGTATTTTTGAGTGTTTATTCTGAATTATTTTGACCGAGAGGAAATTAAATCTTTTAAACTGAACCATCTCAAAGTTTCTTAACCCTTGAGAGCTCTTATTTTTTTATTTTGTTTATTTCTTACTATTTCAGGGATTCAAGGATTTATATTGTCAAACCAATGGACAAATTAATGTTACTGGCATGATAATGGAACTCAGGTCCTATTATACGTGTGAGAGAAAAAACAGGTGCAATATGACACAATATAAAACACAATATTCAACTAATACTTACAAAAATATTATTAAATAAATAGTTTTAGGGTTAAAATAAATCCGATACAACTATATTTAAAAATACTCAAATTTGAATTAAATTATTCTATACACACATACACACTTCTTATTTGTATTTTTTGGCTGCTGTTCATTGCTGCTACCCCAAATGAACATCATCAACAAAAAAGTTTAAAGTAAACACATTTTTCAAAATTCACTGTTTTCCATTCCACTTTAAAGACCTCCACCAATGAAAAGGGAATGCTTCCTTTTAAATGACAGTACTTAAGCATTTAAGTGGTATTGATGTTGTACTTTTTTGTTTTTACTGGGTACTTGCAGGATATTTACATGGTACTTTTTTAATGGAACCTACTGAGTACGGAACATTCTTCCTGTGCGGTGCACACACTGTAGAGGAAGTACATACAACAAATGTATCAAGTAAATAGCACTTAAATACCCTGTAAGTACGATACTGTAAAGGTGACATCACCATGTTTTTAACATGCTCAGGTATGGCAAGCCAATCCAGTATAAAATAGATATCCTTGATATCAGGCTGTTTTAAGCCCACTAGTAATGCCAAAAGTGCAACTAGTT
>NC_050524.1:6340290-6346527 GCF_002922805.2 Oryzias melastigma | reverse complement strand
ACGGTTCATAGCGTGGGACAACAATCATGTACTAGAGCAAGTCTCATCAAAGATGATGCACTCCAGGTCTTTGCTGGACTACACATATAAAATATATTTTGGTGTTTTTTTAAGCCATCTCACACAAACTCACTTTGAAGAATAACTAAAATTGGACTTATTTTTCTATAAAAGTTTAAACCGACTTTTTCAAATACAAGAGAAAAGTGTGAAAATGTTCATGTCTGTCTGAGACGTGTATAAAGTCTGTAAAGTGAGGAGTTTTCAGCCTTAATCAGTTTAAACAGTGGAGCAAAGAGTATTTAGATATCCACCAATTATCCAACTCCTCCCACTTAAAAAGATGAGAGGCCTATAATTTTCATCATAGGTATTTCTCAACCATGTGAGATAAAATGAGATTAAAAAAAACAGTCATTTTTAAATAATTTATTCGTAAACTATGGTGAAAAATAAGTATTTGGTCATCTACAGAGAATCCTCTCTTTGAACTCGTTATCTATACAAAAGACACATGTCTACAACCTCAAACAGTCACACTCCAAACACCACTATGGTCAAGACCAAAGAGCTGTCTTAGGACACCAGAAACAAAGCTGTTGACCTGTACCAGGCTGGGAAGACTGAATCTGCAAAAGGTAAGCAGCTTGATGTGAAGAAATCAACTTTTGGAGCAATTATTAGGAAATGGAAGACATACAGGACCACTGATAATCTCCCTCCATCTGGGGTTCCAGCAAAGTCTCACCCCCATGGGGTCAAAAGGGACCAGGACGACTAATCCATGTGAATACATGGAGTCTTGTATGGTCAGGTTTTCAGTGAAAACCTTCCATCAGCATGGGTATTGAAGATGAAACGTGGCTGTGCCATCCCAAACACACGGCCCGGGTAACGAAGGAGTGGTTTCATAAGAAGCACACAAACATCTTAGCCAGTACCCTGTCAACATAAATGTCACAGATACACATACACTTATACAATGTCTTTGTTTGGTTATGGTTGCTTGTTTGGTTTGTTTCTGTTCTCCTTACCCTTTCAATTCTCCTTCCACCTGTTAAAGGACCCAAATTCTGGCTTTGGCAGGTCTTTATAGTGCCTCACCCAAATGGACCCAACTTAATTGAAGCGGCCTGACCCGTGGGAGGGGCCACACCTTATAAAAAGCCAGTCTCATTGTATGACAGAAAGAGATGAGGTGTTTATAATGATGCACTGTGGGTTAATATGTAAATATTAAAGTTTTAAGTTCTCGTTTCCCCATTTGTCTGTTATATTCTTTAAGTATTTTTGTTAAAACCTATAGTTTTTTTTCTTTGGACCTTGGCCCACACTCTGCCATAGAGTGCGACATCTTGGTGTCAGAAGTGGATTTGCAATCAACAGAATTGTTTGGATCCCGAGGCTTGTACTGCATTTCTCCACATTGTTTTCCATTGTAATTATGTTGTGTAAAGGCGAGGCTGCTGTAAAGTTTTGGATTTCTGAATTCATCCACATTCTATTTCGCAATGTGGAGAATTCTTTGACTGTAACGGAATCCGTTGCAATTATGCTAACTGTGTAACATCTCCACTACTATTAAGTGTTGAAAGTTGAAAAGTTACAGTAATACAAAGAATATCAACACTGGTGCTAAAGCTCAGGTATTAAAGGGTTTACAATGAGATGCATAAAAATGTAGGCAAATTTTGTTCAACTACACCAACAAATGTCATTGTTTTTGGTTATTTCATTGATTATGAAGCATGTACAGTTGCCATTTTAGCAGATATATTTTACCTGTGTCTAAATTCTCATATTGCATCCCCACTGAACTGCAGAAAAAGGTATTTTGAAACTTTTTTCATACTATCAAGGATTCTGTGCAATATTGCAGAGAAGTGCTGGGGGGTTGGTGATTCACATACACCACCAACACATTCACGAGACATCAGATTAAAGGAAGGTCTGTAAGTGACCAGAAGAAAATAGATCTCTTTCTCAAGGACAGACCAACCACACTTATACTAAGGAGTCATTCTTGTTCTTTTCTTGCATTTTCACACATCTTTGGACCCCTCTGCCTGCCACTGTGAGTGTGCGTGCATGGATCTGAGTTTGCAGTCAAGATAGCCTCGGGTCAGACTGGGCTGTAAGCCAGCAACATCTGCAGTGGTCTTGTGAGAGAGCTACATAGAGAAAAACGGCTGAAGATACCTGATCAGTGTGATGGATGCCTGGGAGCCTGGTGCGCACGCCGACATGCACACCTGCCGCCTGTGCCCCACTTATTGAATCCATGAATCAATTTAATGAGCGGAGGACGGGGTCAGGCCTTCAATAAACACCCCACCAAGCTTTCACGTGTAATGTTCGCCCAATGAATGATTCTGTACCTTCTGCAAACACTTTTAGAAAACATCTGATATGAGTTTTGAAGCTTATGCCAGAGTCACAGTTGTCCTGATGGATGGATAAAGGCGAAAAAACTGCAAATCTGTACGGGACACACAGGTGGTCACAATATCAAGGTCATAGACCACTTGTTAAAACTGTAGAGAAAAAAAAGTGTCATTCTGGGCGAAATACAGGCAAAACGCTGTAGAAAACACTTACGCTGCAAGAAAGGGAAAGTAAAGGTGAAGAGACGTGTTGTACTGAGTGTGATTTATTTAACCATCGTCAAACTCTGTGTACTACTCAAGGATCCCAAAAGTAAAGATTACATGATAGCTACGAGGTTAATGGATGCAGCCTACTGTTAGAAAGTAGACAATAAGAGTTGAGTTTGTGTGGCCAACCTATAATCTTTAGCATCTCTAGTCTAGAGGATAAGGCAGAACATTACAAAAAGGAAAGAGAAACCAGAATGCAAATACGACAATGGGCATAACATACGGGTAGTTGCGTATCACTTGCACCCCCTATGCGTGCAGCATTGGCGTACAATCAGTTAGGAGCCAGTGTTAGCACTTTAACGACTGTGGTATTGAGGCACCATAAGACAGAATCGCGCAACAATCGTTGGCTCCATTTTCATGACATTCCTTATGGCCATACGAGCCTCAAGGGAACAGCAAGACACATCTAAGATCCGTCCATTTCCTCTCTATGATCCTCAATGGGCCCGGACACCCCAGAAACCAGCAACACCTGCACAGGTCAACTCTCATATTGTTGCGTGTGACAAATGCTATGTTCACATTGGACATACGTGACTTAGGCCAGGGCTCTGTAACTTTCAGTGCTAAAAGAGCCATGTGGTTCTTATGGACCGTATCTCAGCGAGAGCTGCAAAGTCTTACTTCAAAGTTAGAAAAAATACATTTTATTTATGTTTTTGAGGTCATTAAGCCATTCATTTATAAAATATAGATTTGAAATTTTCTCTGCAATTGAGTTTAACAATTTGAAATAAATGTATTTTTTTTACTTTTGACAGGAGCACATACAAGTTCCCTTCAAAACAAACACATTTATTTGCCTCCAAAGTTCCAGCTGCAACAGATTTACTTAAATAATACGCAAGAAACATGAGATTTTCTAATATCGTGACTTTGGTGTTCCCTCATCCTTTTTGTTCTTTTGCTAATCAATAAAAACACAACTGTTTTTAAGTGTAGAATCCACTTTTTTATGTAAATACAATAAAACAATGTCACTGATGATAAACCACTTTGACAGTATATTAAACCTTTTACTATCGTTTTAACCAGTTAGGCCTATCTG
Organism: Oryzias melastigma; assembly: GCF_002922805.2. NCBI lineage: Eukaryota > Metazoa > Chordata > Actinopteri > Beloniformes > Adrianichthyidae > Oryzias > Oryzias melastigma. The sequence continues at coordinate 6,342,816 of NC_050524.1, read as the reverse complement.
ACATGTCAAAAATCTAAACACAAATGAATAAGTTAAATAATTAGCTAAGTCTGAAGTTTTCTTCAAAGCCAAAGAGCCACGATGGAGGGATTAAAGAGCTGCATGTGTCTCCGGAGCCTCAGATTCCTGGACTGAGGCTGTGTTCACATTGGACATGTGTGACTAATGCTCTGTTTACACTGGACATATGAATACAAGTTCGGCCCTTGGTGTTCACACTGACAACGCAGGGAGGGGGTTCTTCTTCATCTGCCATTGTTGACTAGTGCATGTCCGCTACCTTCATGTGGAGGAGGTTTGGTGAAAATCTCGCAAATCTTGCTCCAAACTTTTTCTTTCACAGCTCCATTCATAAAAGACTTGGTGAAATATAAACGTTGATAGCAATGTGGAACCACAGGAGTTTTGAATGCAGAAGTCTGAAACCTGTTTATATGAATTTCTTCATAGACTTTTTATTGAAAGCGGTTGCTTGAACACGTAATTTTAAGACATTGCACTAAGACTCTTATGGACTAAAGGGATCCCATATTTTCCGACATGCAGCCGGTTAAAAAAAAAACCAAAGTGAATGGAAAAAATTGCTTTTATCTGTGTGACTCTGAACATGTGTGGCCGGGTGGAAGACCAGAGCTTGGGAAAGAGAATCAGACATCTTGCATTGATAATCAATAGTGCAACAGTGACCTGAGCGTTTGCTCTGTAATTCATCCCATTTGGAGCTGCAGGGTTGGCTGTCTGACACAGACAACTCCATGATTTCCCTCTGGATAGGACCTTGGAAAAATCCACACGATTCTGTACATGGCAACTTCAGCGGGCAAACATTGCTGATCCCTAAAGTCGTTATCTCATATCCTGTGGTAAATCTATGAAAGCTCTGAAAGTCAGCAAGCTGCAGCTTCTGTAAGAGCGCTCTCCATTTCTGCAGATCTATTGCTTTTATTTGCATGGAGGCAAATAGCTCCTCGTCTTTTTTGAGGTTCAGACGATCCCCCTCAACCTCCTGGTCTTCACACACTACGAGCAGGAACGAAAAACGGATTTGACCGGAGGCACACTTCCTGTCGTGTGGACATTTTCAGCACAGAGGACACAGCAGAAAAGGATGAATGGCTGCTGTTTAGATGTCTGTGGCACTAGTGTCCAAGCAGTGAATACATTTTTCTTCATCCACTGGGGACGCAGGGGCTAATGGAGCATGAGAGTGCCATTCCCCTCGGATTTTGTGCGGCTGAGTCACGCCCCCGTTTGGAGAAGAGCTGCAGGCAACGGCTATATGAGTCTGAGACCAACAGGGCATGCTGTGAGAGTCTGGGCCAATTCAGGGGTAAACATCGATGGCAGTAATTGGAGAACAGCACAGCGGGGAATTTCGTACATTTCGGTTCCATCTGGCTCATTCCAGAATACCCTTGCTTGTTCAGGTGAAAAGAAAAGCCTTTTTGGTTTTTCAAAAAAAAAAAACAAATTCCAAACGCGCTCTACACAATCCACAAGTAATGAGTTTTGCAGGTCACAACTTTATCGATTGGAGGAGAACAAAACTCAGCAGCTCAGAGTGAGCTATAACGTAGCAAATCAACGCGTGACAAGCTTGTTTGGCGGCTGATGCAGCAACCTGTTGATGTCCGTTGCTCTCCCTAATTTAACAGAGTTCCGGAGGAACCATTGGGCCCGTGTTTGTAATTAGAGTAAATCAGTAGCATTCGCCAGTCACTGCAAGTGTTTAAAGACCTCACTTCGATCCGTTTGCTCCCGTTTTGTTTTACGTTTTTACTTTAACATCAGCGCTGAGTCATCTGCATTTAACACAATCAAAGGTAATCCATCACATAAGCTGTTCTTTCAAATTTCCCTTTTCTTCATTTCTGAGGTCAAAAAGGCTGCAGAAATCAGGCTACGGTGCTTAAATATGTGCATTTTTTAACCATTAAGAAGAAAATAACATTGATTTAGACATTTATAAATGGCTAAAAAGGGAGAAACCAAAACTTCTGCAAATAGTGTTTTTACAAATAAATAAATATTATCAGCCTTTAAGTTCTTATGCAGAGCAATAACAATAATAAAGAAGAAAATGTGTAAAACATATAAACACAAACAAATATAAATGAGGTAAATATGCTTTCGTTTTATATTTGACTATTTGGAAGTTTTTAATATCTCAAATTCTTTGGTTAATATCAGCTCTAAAGTTTATATTTAAAGTTTAAAGTTTTTTAAAGTTAGTTATTAGTTATTTAAAGTTTATAATTACAGTATCAGTATTGATACCAGTACCAATATTCTTTTTTTTCTCTAAATGTATTAAATTAATGAACCAAATTACTTTAAATATTGTAGAATAATTTCAGAAATACACATTTTTTTTGTTAATTAAATGTTTAATAAAACGCAGGACTGAGACTTTTGACAAATAACAATATTTACTAGCTAGTAACAGCAATCTGTACTAAACATGCATCAAATATAGAACGTGTGTTAATAATGGCACAGAACCATTATAAAAAGAACATTTTTAAA
>NC_050524.1:6334456-6340201 GCF_002922805.2 Oryzias melastigma | reverse complement strand
TAAAATGAGAATTAAACAAAAGCAACAGTCTTTTGAATAAAATCCCAGATGAGGCAGGGAGGTGAGAGAGTGGTGTGCTGTTTACACAGACAGCCAACGTTGCCAGATTGGGCGGGTTTTTATTCAAATTACTGTATTTTGCCCAATCTGGCAACACTGCAGACAGACGTGGCTCTTCCATGAACTCTGTAAGTAAATTCAAGTTCTTTATTGCACGTATTAAAGAAAAACGGCAACAAAAGTATTAATTTCATCATGCTAGTGTCAGTACTTCACCTTTGTATTGATACTATCGATACTCTGATTGATATAGCCTCCTCTAACATGCAGTCCTTCCAGCATGCACCTCTCATGTAGATGGATGAATACCCTCATTTGGTCACTGATGAAATTAACAATAACCACAGGATCACCAAACTGCAGTTGCAGCCAGACCAACCTTCTCTTCAAATGACGAAGATTGTTGTGGACGTTGTTGATGACAGACAGCATTAACAGAATCTCCACATGATAGACCATGATTAAAGTCATAAATAATAACTGATTCGTTCTTCTGGTGTTTGCTGCCGATTTTTAAAAAACTGTAAAAATAAGAAGATTCTTCATTATCTCATTTTTATGAGATGGCAAAATTTTCTATGTGACGGTTGATGCTGTTATCGAGAAAATGGACACAAAAAACCCTCAAAATAAAACGGGCCGTTCTTGACTTCTGTAATCACCCATATAAAAAGAATAAATAAGGTTGATTTCCTATTTGCTAAAAGAGAGCTGATTTTTTTCCCTTTTTCAGTTAAAAATGACTATACACAACAACAGCGGATGTACGGTGAGACAGAAGTTATAAATAATATTTTGTGCATTTCAATAATTTTACTTTTTAAATTAACTTTGTTTACTACCATATATTACAGATAAAATTTGCCCTGGCTCAAAAACAAATTCCAATTTGCTTAATTTACACATTTCGTTCTTTGTGTGGACAGAATGTCTTTGTCTTTAAAAGTTTGGGTCATCCTTTTATGAAGATCATCAAATATTTGAACTCATTTTGTAGTGATAAAAACTTTGTTAGTTTGATACTAAAAATGTAAATTTAGAAAAGTTTCAGCCTGTTTAGTCTGTGATATAAACCCAGATGCTACTTTCAAATCCCCCAAACTAAACTGTGAATGATTCCATCCACCTGGTAGTAAAACCCCCTCATAAAGCTGCTCGTAGACGGTTAGGGAAGCAGCTAACCAAAAGGAAAAATTAACGATGCAACGAACAACTGTAAAGTACCGATCACTGTGGGTTGAGATTTGATTATATTTCCTGGGTGAATGGAAAATGCAATCTGAAGCGACATCATTGTAAGAATAAAAATGAAAGAATGTGGAATAAATAATATATGACCATTCTGTGGGTGGTAAACCTTGGACCTCTGGTTTATGTCTAATTATGTCGGCGCTCTGATTTATTTCACATCAGATGTTGTTATGTGAGAACAGTAGGAGGTCTTTGAGTGTACTCATTTGTCAATCACTTTATATTACTGTGTAGTTTAATGAAACTGGAACACGGGGGGATTTTATTTCTGTATATTGATTCTTGAGAAGTTAACAAAACAGTTTTTCTCATTTTTAAGATGCAATTGCTGCTATCAACTCTCAGCAAAAAGGGTTTGAATCAAAAGAAATAGAATATATTTTTATACAAATTAAATGAATTCGATTTTTTTAAGTGGAAATGTATACACTTTAAGACAACATCAAAAAAATGTATTCAGCACGTCTTAATCTATTTACTTTCCAGTAAATAGATTAAGACCAGGGGTCTCAAACTGGCGGTCTGCGGGGTATTTGTTGCCCCAAGTCGATATTTTGACTTAATATTAAAGTTAAATATCTAGTTTGCAATATCTTCTGCATTTTCAGGCTTCTTTGATGATAGCTTTGTGTTTGCTTTGTGATTCTTCAGCTTAAAACTTTTGCACTTGCTGATGCTGGTCGTCCAAAAAGTCCTTAGCAACAGTTGCTAGCGCCGTTACCTCCTATGGTTTCACAGGACACGCAGAGGATATTGTTCAGTAGTACATAGATATGAACTTGTTCAGTAGACATAGACAATGGACCAAAGACATAGAGAGTGGACACGGAACTATATTTTTGGCACAAATGAAACCCCACATGGTCCAGCCTCAACCAGACTCTTAAGCTTGAGACCCCCTGGTTTAAACCATTTATGCGTTTTATTATCATAAAAATATTGAATTATTTGCAAAAAGAGGAACAACAACCCAATTATTTTGTGTTCTTTTCAAAGATTTTGAGGATTTTCATTTGTAGTCGTTAAACAAGACTGCAGACTGAACTGCATACAAAGAAGGCAACAAACTCTCTGAACTGAAACAAATGCTTTGTCGATACCTATAAGGTATTGTGGACATAAGTACAAGTCAATTCTGCAACGCAGCCTTTCTTAATGCAAATGAATTCTGGTAAATGCAATTATCAAATTGGAAGGTGATTCCTGTGTGAGACCACTGAACTGCAAAGGCACAGTGTTAAACACAGCATTTGCCTCATCTGTTACATTTTAATTAAAAGTGGAGAGAAAAAAAGTTCATTATCGGGCTTACAAGGTTTCTCTTCTCGTGTGAAAATGTGCGGCTGTTGAATTTAAAAATTTGCTGCTTTACCCTTCCACTGTGATGTCAGAAGAAAGCGGACCGTAAACTGAGAAATGCCCACCAGCGGCACATTGAGGAAAACGGTTTCCTCTGTACGACACATAAAGGAGGAGCTTGTTGAGGAACAGATGGTGCAACTATGGAGATACAGCCGTGAGGGAATCTATCTGCTCTCCAAATATTAAACTTTTAACTGTGACTTTTCATTTGTGACATCCACTTGGAATTTTACTACTTTACTTGCTGCTACTGCAACACAACAAACTCAACAAATATTTTTACCATCTGCACAGTTTCCAAAAAAATTATGTATCGAGAAGTTTAGAAAATACTACTAAAATCAATATTTATATAAATTGCAAGCAAGAAAGAGGTCAAAGGTCTGAGCATTTTACACTTTTACATTTTACACCCACAGACAGACAGGCAGGCAGGTGTAAAATGGGCAAACCTGTATGAGGCATGCAGGTGGCAACATTTTAAGATAATAGACAATTTGATGAGCATGTAGCGCAAAAATGTTCACGCACATTTTTTTTCTATGGGTATGCTGCCAGTAACGGTAGCGGACAGTTAAACAACAAATAGGGGTGAAGTAGTTGAGATGAATGTTGTAGGGGATTCAAACTGGACGTGATGTTACACCATTTGCACGTTGAATAGATTTTTATCTTGTTACCCCCCCAAATCCTGCACAATGTATGAGTGCAGCATTTGTTTAGTAGGGGCTGCTAGTTCACCTTACTAATGGCTAAAGAGTGTCGTAAGGATATCATACGACAGCATCACACGTTTGTTACAAGTGTGTTCATCTCACTTTGTACTCATGAATACTTTAAAATAAACTTAGCGAGCTAACAGTCATACATTCCATTTCCACGATACCCCTTAACAATTCAATTTAAATTAAAACATATGTAAATTTCTTTCATTTTTGCAAAACAAAAGAACTCGCACAAGTTCATATGCAATATTGATGGAAAAAAAAAACCTGGGGGAAAAGAGGTATTCTCCTTCTTAAAAATATGAAAAATGGCCTGTAATTTTCATCATACTTCAACTATAAGTGACAAAATGAGAAAAAAAATCCAGAAAATGCAATTTTCTGATTTTTAAAGAATTTATAGGTAAATTTTGGTGGGAAAAAAGTATTTGGTCAATACCAAAAGTTCAATTCAATACTTTTAGTAATGACAACAGTCAAACGTTTTCTGTAATTCTTCACAAAGTTTTCACAAACTGTTGCTGGTGATTTGGTCCATTCCTCCTTGGAGATCTACTCTAGAGCAGTGATGTTTTGGATCTGTTGCTGGGCAACATGGACTTTCCACTCCCTCCACGGATTTTCTTTGGCAGGGGTGTCCAAAGTCGGTCCTTGAGGGCCAGCCTCCAGCTGGTTTTCCAGAAATCCTATCTTATCTGCTGCTGATTACCTGGATCAGGTGTGTTTGGCCAATAAGGAGCTTCTATGGCAGGTTGGTAGAAAAACATGTAGGACACCGGCCCTTGAGGACTGACTTTGGACATCCCTGTTCTGTGGAGTTGAGATCTGAAGACTGGCTAGCTCACCTATTCTAAAATTTGAAATGCTTCTTTTGAAGCCACTCATTTGTTACCCGGCCGGTGTGTTTGGGAATGTCGTCATGCTGAAAGACCCAGCCACATTTCATCTTCAGTGCCCTTGCTGATGGAAGGAGGTTTTCACTCTCAATCTGACCCCATTCATTCTTTCCTTTACACGGATCAGTCGTGCAGATCCCTTTGCTGAAAACAGCCCCAAAGCATGATGTTTCCACCCCCGTGCTTTACAGTAGGTATGGTGTTCTTTGGATACAATTAAACATTCTTTCTCTTCCAAACATGACAAATAGAGTACTTAGTTCAATTTTGGTTTCATCTGACCATAGGACATTCTCTCCTGTGTCACCAATAGCCGTGGTCATCTATGGTAGCGTATAGCTACTGGAGCTCACAAAGTACGCGACATTGTCCGTTTTATAACTTTAAAAAGTCATGCTAAAACAAAAAGTTACTTACATTTATTTATAAACTTCTGTGGTTCAAAGTACAACCCACATTAAGGAATCCTTTTGGCAGATAGTCAGTCTTAAGTCCCCTACTCTTTCTTCTTAAAAAAGAAAGTTTGGAAGCCACTACAGCTTCAATGCCCCTAAAGGGGCATTTGGGGTCACAGAAGGGTAGGTAGAAGCTCTAGGGAAAGAAATTGGATTCAGCCAAACACACGCATGTGCTCACTTTAAGACCCTTCACATACCCAGACAAACCTTCAGCGCCCATATGGATCAACCCCCATATGGGTCCATGTGACTAAGGTCTAAAGATCTTCCCAGTAAAATTAGTTTTGCATTTTATGCATACACTTCTATCTACAGAAAGAGTGAGCTGATTTACAGCTTGGGTGAACTTTATTATTATACTAGTCTACAACAAGCTGTTTTACTTTCATGAATTTTACATGGTCCATCATTTATTATGGCTCCATATTGGGCATGAGATGACTTTGTGCTGAAACCTTGCCTGGCACTGTTCTCTCTCTCTTCACATTATTAGCTCCTGACATTAGCAGAGCAAGTGAAGTGAAATGTCTCATTTACAGCTTTTACAAATGTTGTCAATTTAGCCAACTCTACGTGAATGATGCAAAATGACACAAAAGTGCACTGTCTTTAGGGCAGAATCGACACATCCCTCACTGCAAGGTGCTTTTAATTAGTCCTGAAAATTAAAGGCGGGATGCTGGGAGAAGAAATGCCCGAAGAAAAATTGAAACGGCTATAAACATATCTGAGTTCACTTGTCTGGGTTATAATAATAATGTGTTCTTAGTTAGTAATATTCATCAAGCAGTTTCAAATGCAGTACAGAAACATAACTGATAAAAAAAAAAAAATTGCTTTACTTATTTGCAGAAATGTTGTAGTAAAAGCCACCCCTCTATATACTAGTCTTATCTAAACATTAGATAGGCTGCATGCTATAGTTGTGGTTAGCATTTTCGCCTCACAGCAAGAAGGCCCTGGTTCAAAACCCAGTTGGGACCATTCTGTGTG
>NC_050524.1:6322524-6332681 GCF_002922805.2 Oryzias melastigma | reverse complement strand
CTGCTGGTTTTCCAGAAATCCTATCTTATCTGCTGCTGATTACCTGGATCAGGTGTGTTTGGCCAATAAGGAGCTTCAATGGCACGTTGGTAGAGAAACATGTAGGACACCGGCCCTTGAGGACTGACTTTGGACATCCCTGTTATGTGGAGTTGAGATCTGAAGACTGGCTAGCCCACCTCTTCTAAAATTTGAAATGCTTCTTTTGAAGCCACTCATTTGTTACCCGGCCGGTGTGTTTGGGAATGTTGTCATGCTGAAAGACCCAGCCCCATTTCATCTTCAGTGCCCTTGCTGATGGAAGGAAGTTTTCACTCCAAATCTGACCCTGTTCATTCTTTCCTTTACATGGATCAGTCGTGCAGACCCCTTTGCTGAAAACAGCCCCAAAGCATGATGTTTCCACCCCCGTGCTTTACAGTAGGTATGCTGTTCTTTGGATACAATTAAACATGACAAGTAGAGTACTTACCAAAAAGTTCTATTTTGGTTTCATCTGACCATAGGACATTCTCCTCTGTGTCTGGAGCTCAGAAAATACATGAGAATACAATGTCAGCTTTATAAATTTAGAAAGTCATGCTAAAACAAAAATGAATTATTTACTTTTAGATATAAACTTCTGTGGTTCAGCCACTTGAAGAAATCCTTCTAGCAGATAGTCGGCCTTAAGTCCTTCTTAAGAAATACATTTCGAAAGCCACTACAGCTTCGAATGCTCCTGAAATTGTAGGAGTAAGAAAACGTTGTGAGGAAAGAAATTGGATTCAGCCAAATACACATGCGCTCACTTTAAGACCCTTCACATACCCAGACAAACCTTCAGCATCCATATGGATCAACCCCCATATGGGTCCATGTGACTGTGGTCTAAAGATCTTTCCAATAAAATTAGTTTTGCATTTTATGCATACACTTCTATCTACAGAAAGAGTGAGCTGATTTACAGCCTGGGTGAACTTTATTATTATACTAGTCTACAACAAGCTGTTTTACTTTCATGAATTTTATATGGTCCATCATTTATTATGGCTCCATATTGGGCATGAAATGACTTTGTGCTGAAACCTTGCCTGGCACTGTTCTCTCTCTCTTCACATTATTAGCTCCTGACATTAGCAGAGCAAGTGAAGTGAAATGTCTCATTTACAGCTTTTACAAATGTTGTCAATTTAGCCAACTCTACGTGAATGATGCAAAATGACACAAAAGTGCACTGCCTTTAGGGGAGAATCGACACATCCCTCACTGCAAGGTGCTTTTAATTAGTCCTGAAAATTAAAGGCGGGATGCTGGGAGAAGAAATGCCCAAGAAAAATTGAAACGGCTATAAACATATCTGAGTTCTCTTGTCTGGGTTATAATAATAATGTGTTCTTAGTTAGTAATATTCATCAAGCAGTTTCAAATGCAGTACAGAAACATAACTAATAAAAAAAAAATTTGCTTTACTTATTTGCAGAAATGTTGTAGTAAAAGCCACCCCTCTATATACTAGTCTTATCTAAACATTAAATAGGCTGCATGCTATAGTTGTGGTTAGCATTTTCGCCTCACAGCAAGAAGGCCCTGGTTCAAAACCCAGTTGGGACCATTCTGTGTGAAGTTTGTATGTTCACCTCATGCATGTGTGGGCTTTTTTCTGCAATTGTCTCAACAGTAATATTCCAAACACATACAATCATTTTATAAAATATAAGCAATTATTGATTGCTAAACTAAACAAACTAAGCAAAACTGGGCATCCATGCACTTAGACTCTCCTTCTCAGTAAGGAAAAACTCCTAAAAAAATCTAGGGTTGGAGGGGCGGGGGTCAGAAATCTCCACATGAAATAGCTTATCAAACTCTACAACTACATGTTTGAATAGTGTAGCAAATGGGCTTCATCCAGATGGAACTGGGGGGCGCAAGATGAGAGGTCCACTACCAAAAAAAGGAGCAAAGACCATCCCTTATTCAGATGGAGTTGGGGAACAGCTGGGGGCATAAGACGAGCCAGAGGCGAGGTCCACACCCAAAGACAGGAGCACAGACAAGTCACCTGGAATCTCCCCCGCTCCCCCAGAGATGGACAACATATGAATCGCACTGCACCAAACAGAGCCATGGAGAACCACATGAAAAATGGTAGCAATTTAGCAATAATGCAATTTACTAAAATGCAATTTAGTAGTAATGTGTTCTCCCGCGTATTCCCGGTTTCATGTATTCACAGATTTTTTTTTTCAGTCAAGTGACTGTTCTAGTTCGTCACAAAATCTTTGACAACTCAAGAGGCTTGTTTGAAATTTTTGCTTCTGAAGGAGGTGCTGAGATGTGTCTCCACACAACGGAGCACAGTGGAGCCCGCAGTTTTCACACTGGACAAGCAGGAAGGGACTTCTTCTTCTTTTTGCATTTCTGCCACCTACAGTTGGAAAAGGCATGCTGTTAAATGTCACAGCAGTGGCAATCTTGCTCCAGATTTTTCAAAAGGTTGACACTTCCATGAATTTAAATGAAAACCCCCGAAAGGTCACTACCAAATCCGAATCCTTGATTGGTCAAAGTTCGACTTTTACTGTATGTTCAATGGAATTGTACGAAAAGCCCAAAGACAGTTGGGGAAACGTGCATATAGTTTGAATGTAAGTGTTTTGAACGTGGAAGCCCAAAACGCGCATTAGCAGGCGTTATCATTGGCTCATCATTGGACGCATAAACATGCGTTTTCAAGGAACGTAGCTTGAGAAAAAAAACACATTTACTTTTATGTTTCTCACACTATTTACAATACATTTTATTGGTATTCATTTGTTCTGTGTTGTGAGTTTAATTAAAAACTTGACACAGTGTCTGTATTTTTGCATAAATAAAAGTATAGTCACTCATAAGGGAGTCGGGGTTGCAGGTTTCCCGGCCCAGTGGCAGGTCATAAAATAAAGCAGCCGGCTCAAGACTCATTTTAATTTCCTTAAGGCTCATTGAAAGTAAAACACATGATTGTCCTGCATGTGGTAAATGTATGGACTAAACATTCTCACTCCCATCTCGTCATATATGGACGTTTGGTCAGGGTCCCCTCTGCGTCACTTTTCTGATGTCTTGGGTGTCCCCGACTTGTGGTTGTATAACCAGTACTGGGTTAGGATACCGGTATAGTTCATGTTAGGGGCTGGGGATGTCTGTGTCCTGGTACCAAGCGGCTCTTGGACCAGTACCACTTAATGGCCTGGAGGTTGGGTGTCCCTGATTTAATGAGAACAGCCAACACGTCAAAATTGAAAATTTGGGAACATCCAAAATATCAAAAAATGACTTGGAGGGAGCGTGAACCATATGTCCATATGACTTGTTTGGAGTGAGAATGCGGCGATAGGGAAGTATCCGTAAGAAGTTGTAAGCACTCAGGACATACAGATAAGGCTGCTGTACTATGACTTTATGCCACACTCTAGTTTTTAGTGCATCATTGGTCACAACTGCCCTTAACAACTGTTAGCAAAAAACGGGCAAAGCCTTTACCAGGTATGCAAGTGGTCTGCACTTATTACAAGAGCTGCTCATGAGGCCCCCTTGCGCAGTTCACCACATGTGGGACGGTTGAATAAATTAAAAATCCACATAACATGCCTGTTGGCTACAACCTGTCGCTTGCAGGATGCCTGCAGAAAAAAGCATGCATGAACATTTTTACCCTACAGGTTCTTCAAGTGGTCAGAAAAAACATTGTTTTTGCATAAGTTCTTGCTGGTTTTTAGTATAACCACTAAGTCTAATTAACAAAAATGAAGTGAGAAATTCCAGGTTTTAAAGAATAAAAAGGAAAAGTCTCGGCAAATGAGGTCAAGTTTTAAAGAAAACTTCATGTACCACCAGGACTAGCTGTTGTGTGCGCCGGTGAAAGCCGTCAAGCCTTCATCTTGAAACCAGCGATGCTTACATTAGTCCTGCTGCTTACTGACAGCCTGAATTTTAATCAAGTTTTTTTCTTGACATCTTAAGATGTCCAGTCACATTTCAGAACAGTAAATTGGAGTTCAGTGACAGGAGTCATTAACCTCACCGCCTCAGACGTGTTCAAATCCATGCAACAGAAAACGAACAAGCTGTAATTACATCCTTTTTGAGCTGCCATGTTGCATAAGATCAAACCCAGACTTTAAATGTAATTGGATCTTTTAAATGAAAAAAACAAGGTTTAGAAATGAGGAAAGTACTGATGAATCTAAAAGTCCTAAAATGAGCTACAAATTTTGTACTTTTGTGGTCAAAACTTGCATATTTCAGCTAAAATATTCAAGGTGGTTCATGAAGAACATCACACGCTTGAAAATCAGTGGCAGGAAAAAATCTGCACATGAATATAAACAAAACCTCTAAGAGAGCTCTGACATAATGTTTAATAAACACTCAGAATTTCACATTCCACATATCTCACGTATCAATAGCTATTAGCAGATTTTCTTTGTGAATGGACAATAATTACAGCTTTCCATGGAAGTGTTTACAGTTTATTGGTGTTTTGTGTAATAAGAGCTGCCACGGAAAGCAAAGCTGGAAGTCAATCAGACTTACATGGTTACTAATGCATACTGATGAAATGTGAGGATGTTTTTACGGAAATTTTTTGTGCTATTTTTAAAAAATCGATTGGAAATCAGTCTTACGGAACTAAAATATTATGTCATTTTGATGTTTTTCCCTATTTTACCAAGAGTTTGGGTCATTTGTTGGATGTCATTCATCCTTTTTGACAGAGTAGGATTTTATGTTGAGCAAAATCTCTTGTTTTTCCATCAGAAAAGCAAAAATACAAAAAAATATATCTTTAAATTAAAACTACAAATTCATCTATGTGTCTTGTCTCAGAAAAAAAGTTAAAAACTGAAGAAAGCGGGCCTGATTGGAGTTTTTTCTGTTTGGCACACTAAGCCACAAGTCTTGGTTTAAAATCAAACTGTATGCTATATCATTCAATTCTATTTATTTATATAGCCCACAATCACATATCATTGAACCAAATCTTGGGAAAAATAAATTGTTGCATCCCTATGGCACAGATTTGAATCTGTTTACATTAAAACTGTCACACTCGAGTTGTGCTAAATTTAATTTAAGGGCCTATATAAAGCTATTCCTAGAATTTCAGAGTAAACTATATCCATAAACATGATAATATATTACCTTTGGCACACTAAAGATTAGATCTTTCATTAAATATAAGCTCCTTTCTCACCTAGAAGTAAAACACCTTGATCTCTGAGGCTCCGCCTCTCGTTCCTTGTGGGTGCCGCCCATTTCACGACGTCAACCTAGAGCTGGCTTCAGTAGCGTGTCTGCATTGTTGTCTCTGCAGATTAGGTACAAGAGGAACCATATCTTCTCAGAGTGGATGCTAAAATGAAAGCATTTTACCTGTCGTTGTTAGCGCTACAGATAAAGTGGGCGTGTATGTTAGCCTGGGGGCGGTACTGGCAGCGCAGCTCTTCCTGGAAGGGGCTGTTCCCCTAAATGGAGCAAAATATTAACATTATGATATACTTCAAAGCTCAAAAAAGTTTATTTTGCATAATCTAGGCCCATTAATGTTTGCATTACTAACTAAAGGTTTTTCTTCATTGTTTCTCTTCACGAGCAAATTAAAAAAATCTATTTTTATTTGTATCTCTTTCTGTTTTTAGTTGCCGTTTTGCAACAGATAAACCCAATATCAAACCAGAACAAATCCATAACAAGGTTGAATTGTGGGAAAAGGGACAAAACGACAAAAGTCTCTGCAAGTACCAACAATCAAAGTTTAATTTTATATCATCACATTTTGTCTTATCTACTGAATCACTTAACTTTATAAAATTTGGAGATTCCCAAAGACACCGAGTAGAAGTTTTTTCCTGAGAAGAATCTCTTAGTTGTTTCTGAGTCAGTGATATATTTGATATACTTTTCACTGTCAGATGTTGACAACTTTCAGGCTGTCAGACTTGAACCAGCACTGAAGCTCATAAGTAAGACAGCAAAAAGTTCAATAAATGTCGAAAGTTCCTGACAGTGGTCTGTGCTCTGCATATTAAACAGCCTGAACTCTAACAATCCTGCTGTGGGTCTGAGCAGAACCTGCTGATGGCTTTGTTCAGCTCAGTGACTTCAGGAAAACATCCCAACATGTTATTTTAGCGTAGATTCTGTGTGCACCTTGAACTAGGTAAATATCTGCTGTGTTGGTTTGTGTTGTGAGAGTTTTTTTTTTTTGAAAAGACAATAAAATATAATTACAAAAAAATGACTTTCTACAATTCCAATCTCTTTGTTGTAACTAAACAACATAGTTTCATTGAAAGAACTAAACCAGGATACTAGAAGTGCCCCTTTTATTAAATTATTACACTTAAGTTATTTGTTATGTTTGCAGGCAGCGGAGAATTGATTTGAATTTATTGCTACATTTTAACTGGCAAAGTAATTGGAGTAGTTATTTTGTTGAGTAATTAATTACTTTTTGGGCAGTGTAACTATAACTACATTTTAATGTAAGATTCCCAACACTGAGTCTTAGTGACTCTATTTTTTCATATTTTTCTTAGCACATTGGTAGATATTTTTGCCTGTTTAAAGATTATCTGCCAAAATCTGATTTTTTTACTTCTGTTTTTGCAGTGTAAGAAGATTTTGGCACAGATGTAAAAAAAATCTTTAAACAATCCAGAGGCCAAGCAAATAAGTTGAGAGACTCAAGACTTAATTTAAAAACATGTATTTTGTAGTTTTACAATGCCTAAAGAAGTTTGTAATGAGAATTTCTTAATTTTTGTCACTAATATTGAGTCAAAAACTGGAAGGCAAAACTTTTTACTCATTAAAAATCCCTCAGTCTTTATTCAGAACAAACTACAGCCTGTTGGAAGCCCTCATGTCTTGTCTTCATTGTGCGGTCCCCCTTAAAGAACTTCACCTGGAGGTTCTGTTAAATTTCTCCTGACCCACGTCACAACCCCCAGTGTCTCTTGGCCCTCTCTGGAGCATGACAACAGGTTGTGGGGGCCTGAGGCAGCCCTCTCCCTCCTCCCCCTGTGCCCTCATCCTCCTGATACTCCGCTTACCTGCAGCTCTGTGATCCAGAACCCTCCTCGGCGCCCTTGGCTGTTTGGAAAACGGCCAAGCTGGATGCCCCCCCATGAGAGCGGGAAGCTCAATGGCGCCAACACAGCACACCCACACCAGCTCTGTTTTTACTTTGTTTTTTTTTTTTTCTTCCCCTCTGGTTGCAGCCACTGGTTGTAATTGATTTAGTGTTTGACGAACACAGCCGTGACGTTGGTTTTGGTTATAGGGCAACTTGTCAGACTGCTTTGGTATTGATATCGGTCGGGTGATTATAGATTCTGAACATCCTCTCCTCTTCTTTTGCCGTTTGTTCACTCTCACCTGCTTGTTAAGTTAAATTATCCCTCCGGAAAAAAATCCCACTTTGAAGTTGCAGCACAGACTGGACTGTTAAACAGGACTCACTTATTTTAAAATAAAAGTGTTCCACTGGATTGAATTGCAATTATTTGATTTAAACTTGTGGTTCCAACTTATCATTCTATTTGCTAATGACAAAAACAGAACCGGGTCCTCTAATGATTCCTTTTTCCTCTCCTTTATGTGTATCTATAATCACTACAGTATCTTGTTGTTGAATCGTTTCTTTACCATCATTAATCCTCACTATTGTCTATGTTATTCATACAACAGAGCATTCTGGCACATTATTGTGTTTATAGCAAATTTATCACAGTAAAAGTTGCGACTTTGCAATGTCTCTTTGGTAGGCGTATGAAGCTAGTTAACTTAATTGCTGAATGTTTGACTGGACCGTTGATCTATTTCTGAAGTAAATGGAATATAGTTTGCACCGCAGGGTGCATTTACATGACATTTATTTCACTTTTAAAAGGTAGCAACAAAAGATAAAGTCTGCATAAGTTAACCAGTAAAAGCTCCTTTGATCTGGCACTTTTGATTAAATAAAAGGAAGGATAAGGACAAGTGAGAGGTGTTTTGTCACTAAAAACAATAAAACCAGGGGGGGGGAAATGTGAAACCATTGACATAATAAGGAATTTGAAAAATGTTAGGTTTAAAAGCCAAAACTTACACGAAGTGTTGGGAAAAATCCAAACATCCATCCATTATCCATCTGCTGAATCCTTTTTAGGGTCACAGGGTTGCTGGAGCCTATCCCAGCTAGTGTTGGACAGAGGGGGGAGTATTCCCTGGACAGGTCGACAGTCCAACACACACACCCGCATTCCTACCTAGGGAGAATTTAAAGCTACCCACTTACCCACAAGGCATTGTGGAAACAGAACAGTCCTGAACATGCACGAGGAAGAATATGTGAAAGACTCCAGCCTTGTTTTAGTAAAAATCGAGCAACAAAAGAAAGTAAGTGATTTAGAGGATTAGTCAGGAATATTTTAACGAGTGGTACCAAAGTGAAATGGGGCATAGAGATGCTGGGCTCTAGTCTGCAGAATCCATCCTGACTGTCATTGTCAGTTGGCACTGGCCTAACCCTGTAGGCCCAATCCCAACAGTCAGATAGCAAACGCAGGGTACCATCCAAAACCTTTGTCAGTTATACTCACTCCAAAGTAGAATCCTCACTTGATAAAAACATTTCTTTGGACTTTGGGAGGAAGCTGGAGTGTCTTGAAGCCCAAAGTCTGCTCTGGGATTTGAATCAGGTAATTTGTTCCTTAGGAGCTCATTATCAATCCTTGTTGCTGTTGTTCTGTTTGTTTCACTTTTATAAATGGTGTTGGTCTAAACAAGTTTTTAATTGTGTGTTGTTGTTTTTTGGGGAGAAAGAATGGAGGCTCCTTCACAAAGAAAACTAAACTTTTATGCAATCTAGCAAAGTTGGAGAGGAGTTTTCTAGATGTTTGCATCCATAAAATTGTGTTCAAACTCAGCAATGAGTTACCTTTAGTTGTGTGTATTAAGTAGGAAAAGAAGCATCTGTGGTCTGTTTTTGCTTGTACTTTAGGCTGTATTCAGTCTAGAAAAATCATTTGGCCCAGATGGAGTCCTAAACCTTGCCTTTGGTCTTTATTCAGACTGCTGTCAAGCTGCATTTCCTGTTTCGAAGCAAAGCTTGTAAACACAAAGATCTCTTCAGTCATTGGCCAGGAACTACGAGGGACGAGAAACTATGGAAGTCCTGCTCTTTGCAGTCTTTGTCAAGACAGTTTTCTGGTTCAAACTTTGTGTCCAATTTTAAGAGTCAGTCATTTTAAACACTTTTTACTGATTCTCTGGTCTGGCGGAGGGATGCTGCAAGACGGTTACTGGCAATGACAGTATGCTGAGAAGTAATGTTTAGTGAGTTTTAAAAGTTGTTTTACTGACTCTGCATTCATCTGACCACGTTTCAGTGAGTCGCTGTGTCTCATGGTTGTGGTGACATTCTTTATAAGAAAATTCTGTTAAAACTACGAGGTTTCAGGATGATGTCACAGCAACGCCGGGCGTGTGCCGCGTAACAAGACACAGAAAAGCATCGAAGAAGCATTTTCAGCTGAGTTAACAAAATGTTTTAACAAGTAAACATTTTTTTCTTTTTGATAACATGACAATTGTTGCTTTGTATTTGCTCAACGGTTGCTTCATTCCTACTCTGTTTTTATCACGTAACCGCATGCTACAGTAGCCATTTTGGTTTAGGTGTTCCACTCCGAGCATTAATTGTATTCAGACTGAAAAGAGACCACCTGAAAAAGAGAGCGGTTCCTGGCCCTACACCAGGGTCCGCTTGGATGTATTCAAACTGAAAATTTGTTCAGAATTATCAACAGAGACGAACCGTGATTCACTTTAAGCAAATCAAATGTGTCCAGTCAGTCTTTGAGGAGTAGAATGCACAAAAAAAAACAAAAAACTGGGAGGAGTAGCTTCAAATACATCAATTTATACAAGAATTTCTGTTCTGCACCTAAATTTGTGCACAATTTTAAATACTTTGGAAAACAAGTAGTGATGGTAGCATCAAGGTCTCAAAATATCGATAACCGTACATTAACAATTTTGGTACTGACTACTCGATTAAAGTCTATTCCTAATTAATAAATGAGAAAATGAATGTGACTTTTCGAGATATTTTTTGTAATTAAGGGAGTTACTCTAGTGTT
>NC_050524.1:6314082-6322206 GCF_002922805.2 Oryzias melastigma | reverse complement strand
ATTAATAAATGAGAAAATGAATGTGACTTTTTGAGATGTTTTTTGTAATTAAGGGAGTTACTCTAGTGTTTTGTGCAAAGCCCACAATATATTGGACTGCTCCATTGGTCATGTGACCACAGAAGCTGTGGTTTGTGCCCGTCATCCTTATAAGCAACAACATGGCACAGAATGCAGAAAGAAAAATTTAGTATTTTTAACTTTGGACATAAAAGTTGTTACTCAGTTAGTTTTTGATACCATTTGTTTTTAGGATAGTAAATAATCTGATTGAGAAATAAAAAATTCTAATAGAAAATTAAAAGTAAAAAATAACTGATATTGTATCAAGTCTTTAAAGTGTGGTATCACCTAAATGCCCGAGACAAAGATTCTTGCAACACGGAACATCACGTCCAGGGTTGCATGTTTGAGCTTCTGAATGAGTAAAGGGCAGATGTGCAGCCAACCATTATTAGAGCTGACAATGGTTATATCGTTCTATTTTTACCTCTTTCCCAGCATCGCATTTTTACATTTTTTTCCCTCTTCTTCCTCTCCACTGTGCTCTTGTTTCAGTCCGAGCTTGCTGCTGCTGCTGTGGGTCATCCTACCCTTTACCTCCGCCTGTATCCCATCTTTGATCCCTTCTGTGAAGGCGTTATTGTCCATTATCAGCACAGATAAAGGGTGGCCAGCTGCAGAGCGTGCGCTGCTATTGCCTGAGCATGCCACCTCAGCGCTCGAGTCTCAGAAAGCAGCAGGCACCTTGTGGGAAATAGATGTCAGACCATGTTCGGTTGCTGCAGACTTTTCCATTTGCTCCAGCCCCACTCTGTTTCTCGCACTCGTCGTCTTTTATCCACTGCATTGATTTCACTTGGAGTCCATGCACAATCTGTGTTCATTGCCGTGTGCTCCCTTTCACATTCACTCTTACCTGAAAATTCTACTTATCTAACATTCAGTTTCCTTTTTAAGGATTTTAGCTAATCGGACACCTTTACCATGCTTTTCAAAATGAATGCGGGCATAGCGATGTCTGTGTGCTCAGAGGTAAACACATGTGACAGAAATGCATTATGGGAGCTGGTGAACACAACAATCAGCTGATTCCATAATGTCTGTGTGAACGTACAAACTCATGCGGGCCTGAGCGGTTTCTTTCTGATCCATATGAATTGCCAAAAGGGAACACCGAGGGCTGAATGAGCCTAATCTGCTTGGATGTTGGTGAAAATGGATTACATTAGCATGTTTATACTTTGGTGCATATAGCTAAACGACACCGGAACACTCAGGAGCTCAATTTCAAAAAATGGTAGTGCAGTTTAGGGAGAAATAGAAATAGGAAGCTGTTTGTGGCAACAGAAGTTACTTTTTTTTCAACAATAAAAGCCGGATGAAGCTAAAAAAAGTTGGTTATAAAAGGAGTAAATCCAGGTGACTTAATGAGATTTAGAAGAAAGAGAATTTGTGGAACCAATTTACAAGATTTTTTGTTGCATATACTTACCCATATTTTTCTTTTTTTAAACAATGGAAAAAAGTTTTTCAAAACGTTTGATGTATCACTAATGACAACGAGCAGGGGCAGCAAAACTAGGCGATTGCCTGGGCCCCCCAACGCTCTGGGGCCCCAACCTGAACATTTACTGAAAGTGTCTCAAATTAATTTGATGCTCATTCTGTCACAATAAAACACCTTAAACCACTGAAAGGGCACAAGACTGATGATGTGAAAAGTGTTTTGTCTTCTTCTGCCTCCCTGCAGCAATGGAATATTCCAGTCCAGGGCCCAGCTCAGGTAAAAAGGGATTTTGGCGCCCCACCCCCACAACACCACCACCGTCTAAAACAGAAACAACGCAGCCTCCTGGAATATGTTGTAATATGTATACATTTGTTTTAATTCTCAAAACTTAAATAATAATAACTTAGGATTATTGCTTAGGATATAACTTCCGGGCTGCACGGTGGCGCAGTGGTTAGCGCTCTTGCCTCACAGCGAGAAGGCCCCGGTTCGACTCCCGGCTGGGACCTTTCTGTGTGGAGTTTGCATGTTCTCCCCGTGCATGCGTGGGTTTTCACCGGGGACTCCGGCTTCCTCCCACCGTCCAAAAACATGCTTCGTAGGTTAATTGGTGACTCTGAAATTGCCCCTAGGTGTGAATGTGAGAGTGAATGGGTGTGTGATTGAGGCCCTGCGACAGACTGGCGACCTGTCCAGGGTGTACCCCGCCTTCGCCCGTCAGCAGCCGGGTTAGGCTCCGGCACCCCCGCGACCCCGAAAGGGACACAGCGGTCAAGAAAATGGATGGATGGATGGATGGATATAACTTCCTTAAGGTGGGACACGAACCAGAGATTTTCTAATCTTGAGACAGACTGCACTGCCGTTCAATCTGTGTCTATAAGCATGTTAGGTTTTAAAACACGCATCTCCAGTGTTAAAGATTCAAGGATAGTGGGGAACAAAAAAAATACTAGATCGCCATTTTTCGACCAAAAATAAGAGTATTTTGACTGAATTGGAAGGCTGAGTTGAATTTCCAAGCAATTGGAATGTAGATAAACAGACAAACCTCTGCTTTCTGTACGTTTTTCGCCGTCGTCTTTACTTTTTGGTAACTGTTTTACAAACTTCAGCAAAAACTTCATTTTTTTCTGTGCTGCTATTGCAATGTTTTTCTGCACTAACATTTTGAATCAATGTCTTGCCGTCTGTCTCTTGGTTCTTGTTGCATAAAAGCAGAAAGCAGCTGCCTCTAATCTGTGCTGGTAAAAAAAGTGTTTTGAAAAGCTGGTTGATGATCCAATCTACTGTATGTCGAGTGAAGAAAAGACATATTTTTCAGAGTTCTAGTAAAAAGTCCAACTTAAAATGAATTAATGCTGTTAAACAGATAATAAAGTCTTAATAACTCACTCTGATCATCCTTTTATCTGTTTTCATTGTGTTCCTATTGTTTAATTAGGATTATGCCGTTTTTGGCCAAAATCTAAAAACGTTTGATTTTCTAGGACCTAATTTCGGCAGAGCAGCAATAGTTCATCAGAAATTCACCTCTGTTGTGGGCGAGGCTACTAGTGTGGAGCAACCCCACCCCCCTTACCCATCCCACTGCTGAGAGTTTTCTGATCAGGGGGATTGTGGCCCATTGTCTATGTCACAAATGGGCTGTTTTTTTAATTGCATTTTTTTTTGTCTGTTCCGGATTCTCAGCGATTTGAATAAGGAAATGCCCAAACTCAATCTTAAGCTTAATTTTTTCGCAATCATCAAAAAAATGCCACAAGAAACACAATTTTTTTATCACTTCTGTTCTTTGATTTATCAATCTAGATTTTAATTAATTATATATTTCTCATGTTGAATTTTGCAATAAATCTAATTAAATGTTTCCTTTAAGTTCTAGTTCTTCAGTTTCTTAAACTGGTCACATTATATATGCTTCAATCTCCCCAGCTGGTCCGGTTTCCTCATCAATTTTCCTACTTAAATTTTTAAATATTATTGTTTTCTGCATTTTATTATTAGATCTTAAATTATCTTCTCCACTTAGCAGACGTGAAAACTGACATGACCTCTGGTTCAAAGAATTCTGTGTGAAAATGTGGATTTCAATCACTTGCAAGGAAATTCTAGTGTGGTTCACTGCAGTATCAATGCAAGGAGGCTATAAAGGTGAAATGAGAAATATCACAACATAAAACAACCAAAAAAACATAAATAAATAAAAATAGTAAAATGTGTTAGTAAAGAAGATGTAGTAAAGAAATGAGGATTTTGATGGTTAAAGTACAAGCACTTTTTCCTTGTTGCTTGTTTTCTTTGTCCAGTTTATTTGGAGCAATACTGCCCCCTAGCAGGGAACCGATGTAACTGCAAGTGAAACAAAACAGCCAAATATAATGTATATTTTCGAAGATTTTCTTGAAATTATAATTGCGTCTGCAAAGCTTTTGTAGTATGAAATCACAATAAGTCTTTATCTTAAAGCCTTTGAGTCATTGGATTACTCTCCCTGTATTTTTTTGTCTTGTTATTCTGCTTTACATACAAAGTTGTGTTTTAAATAAATAATAATGTATTTAAATACCATGTCCTTAATGTCCTCGCTTTTGGAACATTTAGATTGTATATATCAAGTAGAATTAAGCAGCTTTCCTTGTCAAAAACATTCTTAATCAGAGTTTCATTAACATGTAATTTCAAACGAATAAAGTTCATGTATGTGCTTATTAATGATAATTTGTTATTTTAAAAAAAAACATGCCAGAAATGCCATATTTGCATTATTTCCAGGGCAAATTCATGTTTATCTTTAACTTAATTTCTATTGGTTTGCATGATTTTTTTATATTTAAAGAAAGCAAGTGCTGCATATGTGTTAAAAAAAACCCCGATTTGAAAATACATACTGTACATAATTGAACTTCTTTTAACTGGGCAGCAGAAATAGAAGGTGTAGATAAGTCATTTGGTTGAAAGTCAGCGACAGTGTGTGACTGCCATCTAGTGGACAACAAAGTCAAGACAAAAATATAGTATAAACAAACTTATACATTAGAGAAAATCAAAAAGGATAAAAAAAAATCAACTATTTTCTGCCTCGAAATATATAAAAAGATTTTTAAAAAAATGTATCAAAACCATTTTCCATTTTTGTCAAAAGCAGTTTGGAAAAGACATGAATGATCCACTCCACGATGGGTGAGACAGAAGGCATTGACTGCATGACGTGGACTCCGATAGACAACGCCGTCTCGTCTGTGAAGTCGGTGGTCAATCTGTTGAGAACTTGGATTAACTGCTATTATCGCCACCCTCTCACAGTGAAGCGTGGAGGAGGCTGTAACTTGACCTTGGCTCTTAATGGCTGTGTGACAATAGCGCTCCATCCCACTGGCCTGTCTGCCCCTCTGTTGTGTCTATTTATAAAGTCCAGATACGGTGCAGAGGTTACTGCGAGGTGTCAGTAAGTGCAGGGCGACAGAGGGACAAAGGGTGAGAATATTTGCTTCCGTTCTTCCAGCTGTCCACTAAAACTTTAATAATTGCTTGTATAGATAAGTAATTATACATTTTCATACTAGAATTCTACTAACCTGTCAAAACTGTAATCTTTGAATGTGCTTTTATTGTTAATTTTGTCTGTTTGTTTTGGAACTGCAAAAACTGTCTTTTTGCTACTTTCTGTGTTGCTTTTCTGAAGGGCAACATGCCAAAAGGCCATCATGAGCATTGTGACAAGTGTTTCAGCACTCGCTGTCAAGTCCTAGTCAAGACCTCCAGGTCCTGCACGGTCACCAGATGCCCCAGAAGCTGTGGTGCCGTCCTGCACGTGTGCAAACTGGAGGAGCACTCTCTTCTTTGTCCAAACGAGACAGTCCCTTGTCTCAACGCATTCTCCGGCTGCTCGATTACGATGCCGCGGAAGAAGCTGGCCAAACACTTAGAGGTCTGTCCTGCCAGCGTGGTTTGCTGCTCTCAGGAGTGGAACCGCTGGCCCGTTTCTGACACCAACGTGACCTTTTACCGGCGCGTGTCAGAAAAGCTTCAGTCAGACTCTGAGGCAGGCCTGGACGTCGCTCTGGCTCTCAGGGATCAAGCCCTGCTCTTTCAGTCCATCAAAATGAAACACGTTTTCCCTGAAATGATGGCGGAGGAGCTTCAGATGTCAGCTGCGGGAGAGCCGGCCTGCTCTTCAGACTTCAGTGAATTTACAGAAAATGGCTGTGCGGAGGAGAGAGAAGAGGAGAGATGTGATTTGGCAGAGAGCGGAGAAGTGGCAAGTCTTCAAAATTACAGCTCCTGGGAGAAAGTTTTCAGGAAGGAGATGGAGGGATGCAACCAAACTGTCAAAAACCTCAACAGGCAGGCAACAGGAAAGAAAGAGCAAGAAACGTCAAAGGATCGGGAGGAGATGAGAGATGACGAAAATGCGGTTGCTTCCAGAGGCACGAATGGTGTAACCGGCCTTGCTCCGTGGCAAGACGGAGTCCTTGATAGATTATGCAGAGAAGCCAACATCGCAGAATACAACATGTACCTGGTGCACAACGGCGCAATGCTGATTAACTTTGGCCAGCTGGCCGCATGCACGCCAAGGGAGAAGGATTTTGTTTACGGCAATCTGGAGCCGATTGAGGTCAAGACAGTCCGCACTTATAAAATTCCCACCAGCTTCAGAGCGAAACGCATTGACCTGAAGGATCCTGCGTGCAAGGCCAAGACCACACACCAATGTGTGGACACTGCAGATCTGGGCTTCTCAGTTGAGGATCTTCCAAAATCTGACGAGGTCAGCTCAACACTTCTGTGCTCCCTGGAAAAAGAGCTAAAGGGCCACATCATCTCGGCAAGTGGTTCATCAGACGGTCTCTACGAAGACGTTGGAACGCAAACGCACAGCTTTCCCTCCGCTCCCTTCAGAGCAGACGCATCTTTGGCAGATGTGGTCACAAACAAACATCCCGGCCTTCTCGTGAACGTCGAAGTCGAGTCCGTCACCAGGAGACACAACAGAACAAGTTCCGTCTTTAGCTACGAATGCGGCCAGTTCTTCCGCCGTGACGAGTTCCCGTCTCACTCCAGGAATGCTCACTGCGACATACAGGCCCAGCTGAACGGCTGGTTCCAGCAGCGCTGCCCTTTGGCATACCTCGGCTGCACTTTCACCCAGACAAGGTTTCACCCCGCGGGGCAACAAGCCACCATCAAATTTGACAAAGACATCAACGCCATGGCGCTCCAGCCACTCGTCCCTTCATCACTATGCGAAAGTGACACTGGAAGAAATGCCGCCCGAAATCCTGATGTCTTGAGCAGCCTGCCCCTGGAGATCCTTCAGAACATCGCGGCTCACCTGGACAGCTTCACGTTGTCCCAGCTATCCCTGGTTTCCCATCTGATGAGGGAAGTGTGCGCCAGTTTACTGCAGCACAGAGGCATGGTCTTCCTTCAGTGGACAAAAAAGACATATTCCCATGGAGGCACTTCCTGGAAATGCCATAAAAAAGTAAGCAACCTAAAGATTTCTTCTTATTTTTTCACAATTTTTATTCTGTGCAACCAGGGAGTAAAAACAAGGTCAAACCTCGGTATTAGCCCTAGTTCATTACCTGTCATCAGTATGTTATTTGCCATGGAAAATTCCCATCACTCCTGCAGCGTGTCAGCTGCTGCACTGACCTGTAAGCCCTCTCTGAAAATGTCATTTGGAATCATTTATAGCTCTTAACTTTAGCAGCAACTCCGTTTTTCCAGGTCTTTCTTTTTTTTAAATCAAGACTACCTGAAGCATCATGGGACATTTGAGTGCAAAGAGCCAAAGGGTGAAGAGAGACTCAATTTAATCTGATTACCTTTAATGTTTGACTCAAAATCCAACAGCAAAAAGGAAAAAGTGAGGTTTTGAGTCAGATACATTTTTAAAAATCCTATTTTTTTTTTTTAAAGTCATTATTTTTGATCATGTTTTTAGAATCAGAGGCATCAGGGAGGTATCATTTAAATAGCTGGATTGACTGGCCCGATACAAGTTAGAGGATTGGAGAAAAAAATCTTTTATGTTGTTTTACAGATTAGCCATACTCATGACTTTCTCCTCATTTGGCGAATATATGGGACATTTACTGGAACATAAACATGAAGGTCAGTCTGATGATTCAGCAGTAACCGCTCAGTTAAACACCATTCCTGTTTTATACTCTAAGGTTACCATTTGGGCGGTAGTTGTGTAGAGGTAGAGCAGTGGACTCCTGATTGGAAGGATCAGGTTTGGTTCCTAGCCTGCCCACCCATGTGTTGAAGTGTTGTTGGGCAAGACACTAAGTGAACCACAAATTCTTCCTAGTGGTTATATGTTGGCGTCAGTGTTCGGCAGCGGAGCGCCATCAGTGTGTGAATGTGGTTGACATGGGTGAACTGTGTTGTGACTGTAAAGCTTTGGGCCTTCTTATGCTACGTTCACACCAAACGTAATTCACGTGAAAATTTGCCCCTCTTTCGCCGCAAGGCAAATTCTATGCTTGCCACCTGTCAAAGAATGCGTTGACGCCTCAGCCGCGAGTGGGAGGAGCTAATGTTTTTATGCTACATGGAGCGGTGTCTGTGTAGGCCTATATCTCACTGTGTGT
>NC_050524.1:6308438-6313396 GCF_002922805.2 Oryzias melastigma | reverse complement strand
ATTTTTTCTGCTCCAATTTTGAAGCATTCACTACACAAATAGATCTATTAGCGCCTTAATTTTCCTCATCTAAGTTGGTATCTGGCTGAAAAAACTTTACGGCTGGATTGTTTCAATATTCCTTGCCGTTGTTTTGCTACGCTAACGTTAGCTTGGGGTTGTGAGAAGCTCTAAACTAACGTGAAACAAGTGTAAACAAAGGCTGGATGGGATATTACGCGCCAACAGTCCCACCCACAGAAAATATGTCTAATTAAACTAAACTGGCTTTTTTTTTTACCAAAAAACTGTAAAATTATAATTAAAAGACAACGGGGGAGTGTTTTACGATAAAAAAGATATAATTTCAAAGATCACAATGACAGAAAAAGAAGAGGAAAAATGAAAAACCATGATAGAAAAACATTGCATTTTAGAAATTTAAGCAAAATTCCAAAAATGAAATGTTTCAGAAAACATAAGTATTTTCCAGAGATGTTAAGATACGTATGCTTATGTTAATAAAACACAATATAATAGCACATAACTGATTAAATGATGATGTTTGAGTTTTTTCAAATGCGTTTTCAATGTTTGCATACTTAAACAACTTGTATGATCAGCAGATACAGTCTTGCTTCTTCCGATGATCATTTTAACATCCGGTTGAAATGATGGACAAACGTCTTCTTCCAGTCAGAAATCTCCTTTGCCAGTTTCAATTTTTGTCTCATTCTTTTTCAAATTTCACAACTACTTTTGTTTTCTATTTTTTTTTTTTTTTTTTTCTAACCGGAAAAGTTATACTTTTGGACTTTACTGATTGGATAATCTCGATGATGTACTGTAAACCTTTCTGGTTTCTTATTGATTTTTGTTTACCAAAAAGCTTCATTTTTAACTTGTTTTAGTTATGTTTCTGGTTTGTTCTTGCTGATTTGTTGGTGTGATTTGTGCTTCAAAGCCACCGTACTTTTAAAGTGAAAACCATAGACTTCAGATTTTTTGAAGGGCAATACTGGCATCTGGTGGAGAAAAGGTGAATTACACACACTTCCTGTCAACGTTGCTAATGTAATGTAATTTTGCTCAGGATTACATTACATGTGAAATTTAATATAACACAGAAACAGCATTTTTTTTTGTCAACTGATATGTTAAATCTGTTTTATTGAGGGAAATGGGATGATTTCTTTTGGATTCACATGCATTGGCTTATAAATCAGAATAGTTCTATTGATGCAGAAAGAATCAAATGTAGAAAGAAAAAAACATTTATTTCAGATTCAGAAGAGAAGTGTTTGAGTCATCTCCATCAGCTACTGCGCCTCTGACATGTTGGGGTTGCGGAGTTTGTTGATCACCTCGGACAGCATCTTGTTGCACAAGGCGGCATACGGATTAAGAAGCACGGCCTGCTGTCGGGCAAATTCGCTTCCGAGAGAAGCTGCTTTCTCAAAATCTGCCCGGGCTTCATCCGTCTGGCACCCTAATCTCCGCAGGAGGCCTCTTTGCACCAGCGCCTGGCAGCCGGTCCGCCCGCCGCCGCCGCTCAGGACAATGGCTCTGTCCAGATCCTGCAAGGCTCCTGGCAGGAGACAAAACAAGCATGATGCACAATTTTTGGAAGTCCGATTTGTTGTTTTTCTTCCACGCTGCACAAGCTTTGACTTTATGCCTTGAGGCCTGTTTGAGATCGTCTTTGAAGAAAAAGATGTTCAAGCGCTGTTGTTGAAATGCACCAGCAGTTTTATGTAATCTAAAAAGGATGAAAATTTCACTTTGCTCATTAATGTTTCAGAAACTAGCATGCAGGAACAGCTGTGTCATTAAAATAAGGATTTTCTTTCTCTTTGTCTCCGTATCTCGTCCTTTCAGCTGACAGTCGGTTTTGACATGAAAACAAAAAAAAGCAAAAAAAAAAAACCAAACAGAAAAAAAGTAAAAGCGTCACATATTTTGCTACGAGATTCGGGGGGTGTATGAAAATGTAAAATCAACAAAATAAGAGCTTATTTTTTGAAAATGCTTAAGTCATAAACCATTGCCAGCACATTTTTATGAACTTTTCTGTTTTGTTTTTTTAATGCTGAAGTATAAGGAAAACAGAACATGTACATTTTAGATGATTTTTGAAATAATAACTAAAACAGAAGAGGTCATGTTTTATGCTAACTTAGCTGATGCTAAAACCCGTTTTAAACATCGCAAATCAATAAAAATGGGCCACAATAGTTTTTAAAGTCCATGAATAAAGGCTGAAGACTAAACTAACATGACGATTATGATTATTTAAAAGAACAATTATGATTATCGATGTAAACAAAAGGTCATAATTACAAATGTAAAAGGTGAATGCTAATATAGCAACAGTAGCGCCAGTTTACTAACGGAATATATATATATTTTTTTAATTACAACTTTAAATCTAGTAAATTTACAAGGAAAAAGTAATAACTGTTAAATTACAAGAATAAAGTAATATATGACTTTAAAAGTCATAGACTAAATGACTTTTAAAAAACTCGTAAATTTCCCCCCAAAAAAGTTGTAGATTTACGAGACAAAGTATTTCTTCTTATTTTTTTTTTGGGGTGGCCCCAATACTCCGTTGTACAAAAAATACAGGTCTATAGTTCTTTTTTTTATTTTTATTTTTTTATTTTAAGTCTCATAGTTGAAAACTTTCATCGTTTAACATTTAGGTCATTTTCTTATTGACTACAATCCAGTAGGATCCACAAAGTTTTGCTTCACCCTATAAAAAGATCTGACACTGATTTGTATTTATAGTATTAAGATAAATATAAATAATTGATTTTTTAATGCATAAATAAAACACACACACATATATATATATATATATATATATATTAGTTCATAACTTTGGACAGACTTCCTTTCAAAATAAAAGACACCCTGTACCACATGGGATCAACTTAATCCACCAATTTTAGTATTTTGTATCATGATGTCATATATAAGACATGTGTCTATTTTAATTCTAGAAAAAGCCAAAAATTTGCAAATTGACCTCAAGGTGGTTAACTGTGGCACATGGCACTTATAAATGTTTTGAAATGTTTGACTTTGGTAAACTCCGAAGACACATCGGAGCGTTATGGGTACTATAGTCTGGTGCTTTAAATATTTAATAAAGTTTACCTAATCAGACTGCTTTGTTTCACTTGATGTGCAGTCCAAAAAGATATGTTACTTTATAAAATAAAAAAATATATATATTTTTCTTTAACCAGAAAGCCACAAAGATATGTAACTAATTTTGTTTTAAAAAGGCATTTTCTAAAAAATAAAAAAGAATATTACTAAGATTACGAAATGAAATGGTAACTACCAAAACAAGCAAACAAACAAAAAAAAAAAGACAAAAAGAATGATGCTGCAAAAAACACTCATAGTGTTTTCTGAAGGCAGACAGGAATTGAATTGAATTGAATTGAACACATTTATTGTCATTGTATCTGTTACGATGAAATTTGGGTACAGCTCACTTCACTGTGGACAGAGGTATCTAAAATTAGATTAAATTCCTTTTTTTTTAAATGCCCAATAAAAATAAAGAAAAAACCTATTAAAAGTTTAAATTAAAACTAAAGTAATTGACAAGGAAAATTCAGGAAGAAGCTGTATGTAAGTTTAAGGTATAATAAATGTATCAAAATAACTTACAACATATTTAAAACAGTATGGAGGTGGACGCACAATGAATATTTGATTGATTGAAATAATGAATTATTGATAAATTGTCTGAAAGCAGTAAGATTTACACTTTCTATGAGGTATTACCCACATTTCCCCCAACCTGATACATCTGGAGCAGAGATCAGAGGTAGACACAGGCCTCACGGGGTAAAAACTGCTAGAAATGTGCCCCAGATAGACTGGGCTCCTGCTGTGCGTCGCGCTGTCGTCCGACTTGGCAGGCCGGCACAAAGCTCCATAAAGGGTTATGGCTGCCTTTGTTGCATGTACCTGTGGTGTCCCCCTGCAGCCGCAGGGCCTGCGCTCGGTTGTTGTAGGCAGACGCTCGCTCAGGCAGGATGTGGACTGCCTGGCTGAACAGCTGAAGTGCACCCTGCAAATCCCCAGCCTCTGCTGCCGAGACGCCCCGCATCTCCAGCTCTTTCACTCGCTTCAGCAGCTCTGCGTCAAAACCGCTGTCTGGCAGGAGCAGATAAACAGGAGGAGAAACATGCTCAGACTCCGCTGACAGGTGTCCATGCCAGAAGAAAACACTGGAACATCACTCAGAGCTGGGAGGATTATTTTAGCCTAGAAACACAACATATTAAGAGTGTGAAGTCAGAAACTCACCATCATCAAATAATTCTTCCTCCTGGTTGATACCGGGGACGTCTCCAAAGGGGCTGGTGGGGTTGAATATGGCTTGAAGAACAGCTCTGTCATTTGCTGAAGCCATCGTTGTTGGTATGTGAAGTAAAATGAAAATTCTGCAAAAAAAAGAAAGTCTTTAAAGCTCAACTTCTGCCTCCTGCATGAGCCAATCAGAGGAGGGGGAGGAAGCAGGGCTGGACTTTGAGATGTGTCTGCACTGAACCCATCTGTGTTTGATTTAGCAGAAAATGCAAACCACAAACTACTGCCTGAGGCGGCGCTCAGCAGTGTATTCAGACTTACATAGTCTTTACCTTACATATCATATTTAATAGATGCATTTCTGAGACCCTTTTCTCCTTAGAATGAGTCAAACTTTCCTTAAAAACCCACTGCATTAAACTGTTTTCCTTCTTGTAGTTCATCAACATTCCACTAGAGGGCTTTTCCAGCTCATTTCAAAATGGCTGCCTCTATGAAATCTCAGAAACACTTTTGGCGGCAAAAGTTTTTTAAAACTTTATGGTGAGAATAACTCGTCTATTGTTCCTCATTTACTATTTTTTTAATCACTACTTTCTGTATTAAAAGAACATAACATTTGTTGATGATAATTCTTTATG
>NC_050524.1:6307855-6308294 GCF_002922805.2 Oryzias melastigma | reverse complement strand
AACTCTTTATCTTACTGTTGATGTGTTTTGTGTAGACATTTTACAGGGTGAACACTTGATAAATGTAAACATCTCAAACAATAACAGTGAAGGAAACATTACCTCTCTGGCCTGTTTTGTTCTAAAAAGTTCAAAAGTTTAACATTTTCATAAAATTTACCTTGCAAAACATTGCAATTAATTGTTATTAATCGCAATTCAAAAGTGCGATTATTCTGTTTTTTTTTATTAATAACCAGCACTAAATAAAAATAAAAATTTTAATGTTGTAAATAAACATTCAATTTTGTGTGTGATTTTATATTGTGATAATTTGCAGATATGTGCTTGCGAAATACTGTAACTAATATATACATATATTTCCAGGCTTGTGATCAATTAGTTATTTTTTAATGGATTCCCAGCCCTAATATTTGTGTGTGTGTATATATAGCATTTT
>NC_050524.1:6256463-6307776 GCF_002922805.2 Oryzias melastigma | reverse complement strand
AAAAAAAAAAAAAAAAAGATTCTTTTAGTTAAGTATATTTGAGTATAAGTACCAGGTCATTATTGTAAATGAGAAACTTCCTCCCAATAAATGCTCCAAAATACATGTTAAATTAGAAAAGTACATATATAGCAAATATACAAAAGAGCATGTACGTGTACTTTAATAAGTACACTAACTGAATACATATTCAGAAGATATTTACAAATTTTAAGTTTACAACACATAGATAGTAGAAAGAATAATTTTCTAGTACGCTGCTTCATTGTGAGTATGCATACTTGTAAAACCCCATACTTTAATAGACTAATTTTTACTAAAGGTTGATGTATTGACTGTTAAAAAGAATTGGACAGACTGACCCCTCCCCCTTTGCATTCCAAACAGGAAGTACTCGCTGGTCCCAAAATGCTGAAATCCCATAGACTTCTATTGAGAAATAAACCGCCATTACTCAATTTATATGTCAGAATAACCATTATTCCTCTTGCTACAATTATGCTCTTTTTTTATAAAATTTTTGCTGTAGCACAAGTTATTCAAGTTATGAACTGACCAATCAAATGCCTCTGTAAAAGTAGGTGGTCTTGTGTCAAACTTTCAAAGCTTTTGTTTGACAAATTTTCCAGAACCTGCTTTTCGAGGAAGGGGTGTGGCCTTCAACTGATTAGAAAGAGTGGTTACTATGGAGATTTAGACTAAGGTCGATACAGATCAATCTGATCTCTGGTTCCAACATGGCGACGGACATATCAGGGAAAAATGGGACCTGAATGACTGCAGAACCAGAAATGAATCATTTTCTATGGGTGATGTCACATACTCACGGTCCAGTTGTCTTTATACAGTCAATGGGTTGATGTAATGGGCTTTACAGGGTAAAAGAATTCTGCAAACAAAGAAACAAAAACACGTATTATTATTTATTTGTTTATTTTTAAGAAACCATTTTGGAAGCATGAGCTTTAGAACTGAACAACAACTCAGGACCGGCTGGTTAAGAAAGCCCCAGAAATAGAACGCTCTAATGCCCCTCAGGATGCTTGACAGTCCCCTTCACACTGACAAGCTCCCACTGCACCTCCAGGGTTGGATTTTTAATATGACAAAAACCTGACATTTGTTGTAGCCCAGATCCTTATTGTGCTGTTTTACTTATAGAAAATGCCAAGCTGATGTCAGGCCTGTTTTGGTTTATTCATGAGCTTTTTTTTATACACTCCATCTTTCATTCTTGCTTGCTCCATACCTGAGTTTTTACAGAGCAACACTTGGCTAGTATTTACCAACAGTTCCTCCTTCCATTTTTAGATTATCCTTCAAAATAAAACATCTTTAGTATTATCACAGCTGAGTGGCCATCTGGTTTGGACCCCAGAAAAAACGAACAGACTGATAAAAATATCACGTAATGTTTTTGAAAGAATTCAAATTTAAGGCTTATGCTTAAAGATTTTTGGGATAATCATCACGCTCTGCTTTTCTTCTGCAGATGACATTTAAGGAACATTGTGTCATTTGACATTCTTACTTGGCAGTGCGCTGAGGATGTGACATTTCATAGTAATTACCAGACTCATCTCTTTCTTAGACTGCCAGCTTCCTGCTCACTGTCCTCCTGGAAAGTAGGAATCTTTCAAGTATCTCTCCTTCAAATGTCTTTTGCATCTTGTTGATCATGTTGGAGCTTTTGATTGCATTGATATTCTGTCAGTTTTCTCTCCTTCTAAATGTTTCATTGTTGTGTTATTTTAGTGAAGAAGGACAAAGCAGCGAACTTGTCACTTTTAGCATATTAGTGAGGTAGAAAATGACGTCTGTGAGTAATCCTCTAATGTTTTGTAGTTTTAATAAGGTTATCCCCATTTTTAAAGGAGAACATTGTGCTCTTAAAGTAGTTTTTTCATCTAAATTACATTGTTTTGTTTTAGTAAATTGTTTCTTTGTCATCAGACAAATGTAGGTTAAAGATGTAATTTATTAACACTTTGACCTCTATGTAGACCGCCTCTGAAGGTTTAGCATTTAGTAATGTGTTACACTGTGTTTGTCGGACGACAGAAAAAAAATATATATATAAATATTTTACAATGATTTTCTGCAGACTTATTGATTGATTGATTTCAAGTAAAGATTGTGAAAAATACAGGACAAAACACATTTTTAAGCTCAATACATAAATAATGAAATGCATTGATTAGAAAATATAAACAACCAAACAAAAACACACTTATGTCACATTTGGTTCACCTATTTTCGTAATTATTAATTAAAGTCAAGTTTGATTGATTGCTTGAAAAGGAGTGGGAAGAAGAAAAATGATAGAATCCCACCCCTACTGAGCTACTTTATTTTACATCTCAGACAAGAAAAATTAAGACCTTCATGGATCTATTTATCTGCAAGTTGATTTATCAGATTGTAGCGCTGCAAGAAGCTTGTCGCCTGCCGATTGTAGCACCTATGTCTCAACTACAAGCTTTTTTTTAACTGTTTTTGTCTCTTTCTGATTCACATCGATTTGAATTAAGAAATACTCAGTCACACACTTGTAGGCTTAATTTCCTTCATATATATCCTCCATCATGAGAAAAAAAGACCACAATAACATGGTAAAAAACCACAAAAAGTCTCAAAAATGTGTAGCAAAATCAAAATGCCTTTTATGACACTCATCACAGAGTCATTTTGTCCAACTAAAATTACTACCAAGACAGTGTTGTGGACAGGATATTAGTCTAGACTGTAGCTATCAGAGGTGCATCGACTCATTTTTAACTTCAATTCCAATCAGATCTAATGAGCCACCGATTTAGGTAATTGCAATATGCAAATGAATATTTCAGACAAGAAAAAACCTTCCCTTCACTTTGTTCCTATCTTGTTTCAATTCACAGAATGGTGTGTTTTTGATGTAAGTTGTGTCACAAGGCGAGTTAAAGGTGCCTCAAACATGAAGCAGACAAGAAACAAGAGGCATAACGTCTGTGCTAAGCTATCTGGGTCATGTTATGGGTGCATCAAGGTCATTACAGGAACCAAAACACACAGGAAAGGAAGCTAATAATAACAGTGTGAAAAAAGAGGCGCAGTTGCATGTATCAAATAGCAGATAACAGCAGGGGGAACAAGAGACGATGGGGAACTGATAGCAGCCAAAGTAAGAGGCACAGTTACAGGTGAGCATGATCAAAAGCATTGAGATCAAACGAGGAAACACTTTGGCATGTCGTGGTTCTCCCCGGCTTTGAAAACAACTGCAAGTCTCTCCAGCAAACGCCTGTAAGTGAGTTAAAAGGGTTCCAGCTCAGAGATTTTTCCAGTTGTTTCCAATTACTGGCGGCAGTGATCTGGAACAAGAGAGATGTCATGGAAGTGCAGGCTCACGGTTGAAAGGGCAAAGCAGATCTGCTCCAGAAGTAAAGCAACTAATACAGTTTGGCAGGAAAAGGGGTTTCCGTTGCAAGAAAATTGTGACTTTTTGCTTCTTTTTAGCGGCTGGAGTCAAATTCCAAGATTTTCTAATGAATACACAGAACTCAGAGACGGCATCCTGCAATAAGTAACACAAAATAGAGAAAATTTGCTAACATTTTATGGGCCCGGAGGCACTTAAATATTTAAACTATAGTTTTGTTTTATTTTGAAAGGCAGACCAGAATGCTTTATGTAAGCCATAGATCTTCATAAGTCCTGTCTTGCAACCCCAACCTTTTGTATTTGAATCAAGTCTTAAAATCTGTATTCATAACACATTGTGTTGTCCCAAATTGTCAATAAACTAGTTTTACAAACATTTGTTGGATCGAAAGAGCTGACAGTTGATGCATCTGCATTCCTAAAGAAAAAACATCGAAAAAAGTGCCTTTATTTTTTTAACCTAACGGCATATTTCTCCAGATAACTTAAGAATAAACGAATGAAAAGGGTTCACATGTCCGAGAAGTATCAAGTCAAGTCTTAAAAGCCATGTCAGGTCTTGGGTCTTTACATGTGCGACTCAAGTCCAAGTCATCTCTGGCATGAACCTCGTGGCTAGGACGTCAGTACCCTTTATGACTGTTTTTGGGTACATTAGGGTCTGCAAAGTCAACTCCATACCCTCCAGAGAGGCCCTCTGATATCCAAACAACCAACCACTGGTGACCAGCGACCACAAGAAGAAGTTCTTTCAATCAATTTGTCTTGCATTACTCAAGCTGGTGCAACAAGAGCTGATAGTGAGATCAGTGATGGCTACAGGAGGAAACTAGAGCCCAAACTGGAGGACAAGAACATCAGAGACATCGGAAGTGGGACAAGAGAGGTGAGGAGGCTGCTGGTAGGGATAAACGACATGTCAATGAGTTAAACAAATTACAACATCACAAATTTCCTTACTGGGATGAGCGAAAGTTGCCCACTCACCAAGCAATCAAAAGACCCAACCGCTTATCCAAGTCAGGTCTGGAAAAAATGACCGTAAACTTAAGGTAAACTTCCGCTAGCCTCACTGAGTCGGCTGATAAGGAAGTGAGAGACAACAACCTCATTTAGAAAAAATAGTCCATTTATTAAAATCCCATTAAAAAGTTGGATCAGAGTTGTTTGGAGCTCCAGGTGTCAGTCATTGCTTACCAGTCAACAAGCAGTAAAGATTAGGCAGATTATATGGCAGCATTCACACAAATAGTAAAAGAAGTAAACAACTGGTGCCACGCCCAGCCGTGTTTCAGGAAGGGAGGAGTATGCTGATCACTTTACAGCTTCATATGGTCATGGAGGTGTGGCTTGTGTTCTACTATGTTGGTCTATCTGGATGTGGTGTCCAATCACTGATGTCTGCTCTCTCCTCCTGGTTCCTGTCAGGCGGCTGAACGAGGTCATTCTGCTGAAACCTAGACTAAACATGTCCTTCAAGAATAATAACTGGGCACTTGTTTTTCATCATCTTTCTTCATCAAGTTTCAGTCACATAGAGGGTGTTAAAAGGCCTTAAATAGACAATATGCATAAAGATATTCATACATATAAAGATTTTATTATTTTTTTTACTAAGCATCCATCCTCTATTTTCCTAAAGTCCTCTGAAAGTTCAAGGGGTTGTTGGAGCTTTTCCCAGCTACTTTAGGGTAAGAACAAGAAGAGGACACTTCTATCACAAGCTGCATTTCCATTAACTAGAAAATTGAACAATTTGGACTTGCACTAATAAATTTGCCAAATTGAAACATTAAAAATGTGAAGAAAAAAAAAACATGTTTTGTGCTTGGAGGAGATGGTTTTTGAGTTGTATCGAAATTGACTTGCATCAAAAAACTGCACTGGAAACACTTTTTTTCGAATGAAATGATTCGCATGACCAGCAACATGATACCACGCTTAGCTGTTGCACACGGGGCATCACAAGAGATTCCACAACATCACTCATGAGCGTGTCACGTGGAATTGTTGGAACCTCAACTCTTCTGAAAAATCAGGAATCACAATTTCCCAAAATCACTTCATCCGTATCCACTTCCACGTAGCTCACCGCTCCATGATCTTATTTAAGACGCCAATGTCTCCTTTGATAGATGACGATGAGATCTATTGCTGTGGCAGAAAGCTGAATGTATCTGCTGTAAATCAAAGTATTGCTCACATTTGTCACAGTGTTTTTTAATGACTTACCACGTTTTGTGTTTATTTGCATGATTACAATTTAATGGAAACAGTGTAATTACGCAATTGCGTTTTTCATCAATATCTCATACAACCAAATGCTTGGCTATAAAAAAAATAAATAAATGAATAAATAAAAATAAAAAAGTCTTAAGTTGAGTTTTAAAAATAAACAGTGAAGATGCTTGTCTGAGAGACTGCAATAGGATATGTCAGGACTCCGAGCTCTGTCTCCCTCTCTGGTCACTGGCGGGGGGGCATCTCTAGAGTACTGACTGCACTTCATCTCCCAGTAACCGCAGCGCACAGTTCCTGGATGCTGCTCAGCCATCTCCAATTTGACAATCCCCCACCTGCTTTTAAGAGTCTCACTGTGTGAAGTATTGTTATTGCCTGCCGACTGCCCTGACCCTCGCCTGGACTCTGGGTACTATTCTCTCTTCTTAAATGATCCCATGCTCGTGTTTGACCTCTCCCTGTCTGACCCTGAATTTAACTTTCTGGACTTTTAGCTGTTCTTAGATCCTGTCTGAACTAATAAACCTGCTGCACGTGGAACCACCTGTATGCCCGTTTGAGAGAAGATGATTGAATGAAGATCTGAATTATCTGTTCAACATTTTTATGAAAATAGAAACTTCGTCAATACATTTTCAGTCATTGAAAGACTCAAGTAATCATTAAACTTATTAAGTGTTAGTTTAAAGTCATTTGTGGCTATTAAGAGACAAATTAATGCAATGTTTTGTGTTTCTTGTCAGGTTTGTCCTAAAATAAATTGGTCATTTGTCCTACCTTCGTTTATTTGCTGAAATTATTTTAAAAAAGACATAACATGTAGATATGTTGAGCTTTTTTGGTACTATAATAAAATGTTGGACACATTTATGTTGCGTCTCTTCCTAAAACAAATATGTATGGATGGAAATATATCTGAACATGCACACTGTTTTTGTTTTTTTTTTGCTTTCCGTTTGCTAGTTATTCAACAAGTCACCTCTGAGTAGCCCACATCTCTAGTTTATTAAAGTGCCTCAATTTTTTCCCTTTTTTGCTCCCTTCCCCCTTTTTCTTGTTGCTCGTTCAATTCCAGTTAATGGACAATAACTGCACCCTTGGAAATCTTTTCCTTTATGCTGCAATTACTGTTCTTATTTTTTACCCTGGAAGCGCAAAAATGGCTTTACTTTAAGTGTTGTGTGGCAATACTGCAGTAATTGCCATATCTTCACTTTGCAGTAATATTTTCCTGCATTACTGTCACGTCTGACAGAGAGTGGATAGACTGATAAGATCTGGCTTCTCAAACCTTTATGGGTGCTGGAAGACAAATGTAAAAATCTACTAAAATGCTCAAAAAAGCGTCAATAAGAATAGCCACGATAAATATTTTTTATTTTAATCCCAAAAACATCCAGCCTGGAGGAACAAAACGATTGGTTTGATTACCTCAGGCTGTGAAACAATAGGATCTCATAGACATTTGTGCTGTTAACATATAAAAGCTTGAGATCTAAGTATCTGATGGTGATGTTTACTGCTGCTATACGGCAGGTCCGCGATGGAGGGAATTCTGCAAGGTCTTAAAAAGACATTAGACCCAATTGCTGTTTTCACGGATCAGATGAATCGGAAAAATAGGAACCAGGAGAAATTTTCTCTGTCGCCACTGGAGAGAGCTCTTGCTTTTGTTTCCGCCGGGCCTCCCATCCATATCAAGCAGCTCAGCTCTGATAGTGGGATCTCTCAGGACTGCCATTTTCCACAGGGTAATAGAAGTTAAAGAGTGAGGGCTAGGCTATCATGTTCACGGTCACTTGGTGAGCAGCAGATTGTCTGCAGAAAGCGTAGGGTTTCCCCCTATGGCCTCGCCTGTAGTGTGAAGGAAAAGAAGCAATTGTGTGAGGATTATCAGCCTGCTATTACTGCAAATGTCACTGCATCAGCACCATTCAACCTGATTATGTCAATAAGGAAACTCGTTGGCAGACTTTACAGGGGGGACCTCAGGGACAGGACTTGTTTCTGCCTGGAGGGAAGTTAGCCGACACACAAAATAAATTAAAAAAAAAAAAAAAACGACTGACCATCAATAGCATTGCTGCTGGAAAGTCTGCAGACTTTAAGCAACGTGTGGCCTCGTTGTGTTTGAGTGCTTACAGGGAGTAGATTAAATCTGACAGCAACTGTGGAGGATAAATAATTCAGCATTTGCTTAAGTGCTAACAGTGCATGGCAACATTATTACTTCTTAGCGTTTTAGCTGAGAACGAGTATTCAACCAGACGACCGCCCAAAGAAAATAAAACCACCAAAAACATGGTTTATTATGGAGTCTAAAGTGGTTCCCTCTTGCTTTATGTTGTCTCGTAAACAATGTACAGGATATCCTAATAACTGAGAGTATATTTAGCCATTTTTCTCTCAACAAGGGTCTTGATACCTGGTCTGGTGAGGCACCCAGGCGCCCTCAGCGTGATTATAACAAAGTAATGTGCTCCACTGAGGGTTACGGAACAACTGCAGAGGTTATGAAAATATCAATGAATTCCCTTCTTGGAGACTGCAGTGCTTTTTACTACAAGTTGTGCAGTCCGACTGAAAAGCTCCCTCTAGTGGAGCAACAACGACGTTGATGAAAAATTGTGTTTTTAACTTGTTTTCGTGGCATTTGTGGCAGAAAATTAAGCTTTAAATGATTTTTCTGGAGATTTTTTGTTTTGTTCAAATTGTTATGAATCAAGAGCTGTGGCAAAAATGCTTGTAGCTGTGACGTACAAGTTACTTTGGCAAACCACAAGCTCCCTAATCCGCTCTATTCTGATGCATCCGCTGCAGACAAATAAATCCATGTACTTCTTTGTTTTCCCCGACCAAACTGGCATCTGGATCAAAACTAGAGAAACTATGTCCAAGAAAATGACTTTTTTATATATATTTTGGCTAAAAAAACTGTATGATTATGAATAAAAAAGATCACTGGAAACTCTTTGAAAATAGATAAAAAGTTGATTGGAATGGTACTGGTTATGCTTTTCTTAAAGTTTAACCAAACAGGACAGTTTGAAAAATACAAAAAAGGGGGCGGGGCTAGGGGAGGTGGGCTTAGTGGGGGAGGTGTGGTCTGGATTTGTGACAATGCGGTTAGCTTGAGGTGACTAAAGGATCGTTTTATTATTGTCTCAAAAATAATAAAAAAAAAATCAAAGGGTCTGGAGGTCCAAGCAGGCTCCTCCCAGTCCTACAGCGGCTCTCTGTCTGCCAGCAAGCTAACTCTACAAGGGCCGGTTGAGCGGGCCAACAAGCTCCCCCACGCTCGGAGTAGCGGAGCAACCTACTCCGCAAGCTTCGCAGAGTGAGCTCCGCTGTTCTCTGCATCAACATCGCAGGTACCTCCGCCGCTCTCTGCGTTGTGGGTCAACCTCCGCTGCTTTGACGTAAGTGATCTCCGCTGTTCTTGGCATCGCGGAGAGCCAAAAGTCGCGGGGTGGCATGGTGAGCTTCAACGCTTAGCGTTCAAAGATGGGCGGGGCTTTTATATTGGAGCTTGGAGCATGATGACGTGGAACTTCTGAAAATTTAGGGCTTATACAAATTGACCAATCACAAAATTCAACTATAATGCATGGTTTTAACCAGTAGGGGGCAGCACACAGTCCGTTTTTGAATATATTTTCAGGACTCAAAAATATTTATTTTAAATTTTCAAAAAAACGGACAGAATGGTGATGGCTAATGGGTTCATTTTTTGGTAAAATTTGGTCAAGAAATGTAGACAACACCAAGATATTTTAAGATATATTGAAATGATGAAAACATTGGATTGGGCTCTGATTAGCACTAGCTGTGAACATTTCTTTTCTCTTTAAAGCATCAATCTCCGTATTTAAGAGTAATGATCAGAAATGAATGGATCAAACCTCCACTTTGGTGTTGTTTATAGAAAGAAATCAACATTATAATGCACTTAAAAGCCTAAAAAGTTGATTTTGCATGTAAAGGCCCTTCAATGACTTCTTTGCTTTTTTGGACGGACATAAAAGAGAGAAGTCAAAGTAAGGATGTAGAAAGATCTTTTGCTGCTTCAAGTTCAGCCAAATTGATTAGCAGAAACTGTCAGGTTTTAATGGTTTGTCCCTCAGGAGATCCAGTGCCGGGTGGAGTTCATATCCATAAATTACTTTTATTACTGACTTTCAGTGATGTTGCAGTTTGGTTTCTCAATTCTAACAAATCCTTTCACGATGACAGAATAAAGTTTGATCAACTCCCATAATGTCACAGAGGTTTAGGGTTATCAGGTTATGAAAGAACATAGAGTTTAACAGCAGGAATGTTAGAAGTGGGCTTAAAACTTCTGGTTAGATGCTCGTTTTTAAAAAAAAGTTAAGGCCAATTTACTAAAATTACTGTAGGAGGTTTTTCACAAACCGAAGTGAAATGAGCCAATGAAAAAATTATAAAATAAAATCCAAAATTATTTAATCATCTTTTCTATAGTTACATTTAATTTTCATGAAAACTGCACACACATTCCCATATATTTCATATTTCCGATGGAGCCTCTCTACAGACAGAGGCGTGTTTATCTATATTTTTGACAGCTTGTTGCCTCACTAGGCGTGTTCCATCAACTGTCAGGCTTGTTTTTCTCTGCCTATTTACCCCCTTTAAATAAAAAAAAAGGTTAGGTTACATCATATCCTGCCAAAATGCCAACAACATCCCAGCTAGTAAACAGGCTTAGAATTGGCCGAATCCAAACCGCTGGGTCACATGACCACAGTGTTCACAGCCAAAGACGGGCATTGCTTGGGAGGGATTCATATCCATAAATCACATTTATTAATGACGTGTACTGTTGTTGCTGTTTTGGTTTCTCAACTTTGTGGTTAGAGTCAGAAACAGGCGTGAGCACGCTACACAGATAACATCAACCAGGAACAGATAGAGACTGGAAATGTTTCTGGAACAACAGGAACATTAGGTGAAACAGAAACATTAACAGCCAGAGTTATCGAGTGTACAAGTTACATCTGATATGCAACAGTTACGTCTTTGAAAAACATTGCATCACAGCTTTAAAAGTGTAAAAATATATTTACTAGCTTTTGATGCTCCAGGAAACTCGGTTGAAAAAGTTTTTACTGGATAAAAAACCTACAGCATTTGCATTGTGAAAGGTCATCTAAAGAGTAAAAGGAGAAGAAAAGAACCTCAGAGTCCTCCCTGTGCAAATCTGACATCAACCTGCAGCAACAAACTGGAAAAAATAAGATGTACCTAGCATCAAAAATAAACTCAGCAGACAGTTTTCCCGTAAGGATGATTGTACAAAAACGTCTGCATGAGTCGAAGGAGCCAGCAAGGAATAAGTAGGGGATATATTTAAGATAGAACATACATTTTTAATAGAACATGTAATTAAACAAACATGCATTTAAGATAAAACATGTATTTAAGCTAATAAAAGTAAATGATAAATGGAGTATACTTGTATAGAGCTTTTCTATCTTCCATGAAAGCCCAAAGTGCTTTACAGTCAGTCCCATTCACACTATAAGATAGTACATACATTAATGATAGAACATGTAACCTACAAATATTTAAGATAGTACATAAACTCATGATAGAAAATGTAATTAAAATAGAACCTGTAAGCTAGTACAAGTATTTAAGATAGTGCATACATTTACAATAAAATATGTAAAGATTGATCATGTATTTAGGCTAGAACTAGTAAAAAGAAATAATACATATAGTTATACATTTATGATAGAACATGTATTTAAGATATAACGTGTATTTAGGCTAGTACAAATATATATGCTAGTTAATATATTTATGATATAAATATGTTTAAGGTAGTATATATATTATTAATTTAAAACAACATGTATTTAAGCTAGAATTTTAGATAGTATCAGTAAATAAGATAGAACATACAGTAATAATACAACATGTGATCAAGCTTTTACAAGTATATCGGATAGTACATACATTTGTAATACAACATGTATTTAAGGTA
Organism: Oryzias melastigma; assembly: GCF_002922805.2. Taxonomy (NCBI): domain Eukaryota; kingdom Metazoa; phylum Chordata; class Actinopteri; order Beloniformes; family Adrianichthyidae; genus Oryzias; species Oryzias melastigma. The sequence continues at coordinate 6,296,105 of NC_050524.1, read as the reverse complement.
GTACAAGTATATAAGATATAAGTACATATATTTATGCATTGATAATCATTTAAGTTACAACATGTATTTAAGCCAAAATATATGTATTTAAGGTCATACAAGTATACAGGATAGTACATACATTTATGATATAACATGTTTGTAGGATAGAACGTGTATGTAAGATAGTTTATGTACAAGACAAAACATGTGAAGATAGAACAAGTTTTTAAGTTAGTACAAGTACATAGGGTATTGTATCTTATACAGACAGTAATGATGGAACATGCATTTAATAAACGTGCTTTAAGAATAAATTTAAAAACACGTCTCAAAGACAGAACATGTGTTTAAGTTAGAGCAAGTATTGGACACAAAAGCACAAATGACATCAGGTAGGATTGTAGTTCCACAGAAAATGGTAGGTCCAACTGGATAAGATTAAGAAGATTAACAAAAACCTTTATTAGTCCCACAATAAAATGTATCCTTTTGCTGTTTGTTACGTTTAAAGAAAAGACAACATGTGTAGTTTTAAACTAACTTAAAACAATGACATACAGTTGTTTTTAGGGCTAAACCTACACGGAACACATTTTTTAATGTGCTCTACTATGTTGTCTACATTAAGATAGAAATTTTTAATTCAAACTTGGAATCAAATGGAGACTAAGGCGTTTGCCTGTGTGCCCCTTTTCTTTGATAAAATAGCCTGTTAAATTTTCCATAACTGTCTAGCTGCCTCCAACATCATCTGTCTGAGAGTTTTCCCCACTCATAAAAGAATAATTTCACCTTTGTGATGTTTGAGAGGATTCACACACAACCTATTGTACATTTCCTAACCTGTGAGTGGGATTAAACCGATTTGACCATTCCAGACCTCCATCACTTTCTTCTGAGCCGTTCTCTGGTTGGAATTGTGGAGTTGCGTGGTCTCTTGTTGGACGCCTGGCGTTTCCTTTCAAAGCCAATGCTTTAGAAAAATGAAGTCAAAATGAGAAGTTCGCGTTGTTTTGTGTGACAGTCGGAAAAAAAGAAAGAAGACACTTAAGAATTTAAGAACATATATAAAGGAAACTAAACTCAAAATTCTTCTTCTGAATATTAATTTATCAAAATGATTATGAATCAGGAGCAGACAAAAAATGACGTTTATTTAAATGACTTTATTTGGGACGTAGAAACATGGTGGGCGGGTCACAAGCTCCCTGCTCTCCTCCATTCGGATGCACCTACTTTTAGATCCATGAACGTCTTTGTTTTCTTCTTCTAAGCTGGAATCTGTCTCAAAACTGGACGGCTGGACGGCTCCAATTTAGCTCACCATTGCTCCAGTAATGTTGGTTCCTCTTGTGATAGCTTTCTGTAACCATCCACGGTGTTAACGGGTCACTTGTCCTAAATCAGCTTTAAAATATACTAAAAACAATAACCTATCATCCATTTTTTTATCTATTGGTTATCTTTTTAGGCTTTCTTATCCATGGAAATGTTGGTTTTTATTATTTTTTCTGTGGGTCTCTGGGCTTTTAAAAAGAAAGTATGCCTCTAGATTTCAATTATAACAGAAAAAAAACTCAAGAGAATCATATAAATAATACAAAGGTTATAGTGTTGCTTGAATTTTTCTGAGAGTTTTAGAACACATCTCTAATTTATTTGCTTGATCTTTTTTTTATTTTGAAATTATTAACTCTAGTAACATCTATTGTGTTATTTGTCAGTTTTGACCCATGCATATTATCTTCAAGAATATGCAAAACCACACAATTTTTTTTATCAGTAATAGACATTTAATCCAATTGAAATCACTTACATCTTCTAAAAATATTCAAAGGCTGAGTTTTTTTATTTAGTTTTTTTTTTTTGTTTGTTTTTTTGCAACTCTACTGGACAAATGGACATTCCCAGAGGCTCACATGATGGGAGAGGAGGTGTCCTTTTATTGTGTTGGCTGAAATCCATAAGATTGTAAAAAAAAAAATGTAAAAAAAAAAACAAAACAAAAAACCAGAATTTTGTTGAAATTAGGGTTCCTGACTAAGACAAAAAGCCTTGATGGAATAAATTAAAATTCATGCAATTAAAAATTGAAATGGCTTGGTACCGGCCTTAACACAAGACTAAGGTTTTTTTTTTTTATTTAACCTTTATTTTACCAGGAAATTCCATTGAGATTAGATCTCTTTTCAAGGGAGACCTTGGCCAAAAGGCATCAACACAAGAAATAAAATAGAGTTCAAACAATTACAATAGAAATAGAATACAAATACAATAAAATACAATTAAAATGAAAAGGTCAATTAAGAGTGGCACAGTTAGGTCAAGAGTGACATGTGCATATTTCTTTTAAAAGCTCAGAAAGCTTTGCTTTAAAGCAATTGAAGGGAATAAGGTCACAAAGATTTTAAAGGGTAACCAAACCTTTTTTTGGCTTTTTTTTTTTTGGCTACAGACGGAATCATCAGAATTAAATGACCACTAGGAACGCTTTGAAAATAGCTTTTAGATGATTAAAGTGTCTTTGAAGTCTATTTTTTTTTTCTCTGTGCTTGGTTTTCTCCATAAATACATCCATTACCACGACTTACATGAATGCATGAATGAATGAATGAATGAAATGATTTATTTCAAGCAATCAGGTAATAATAATACACAAATCAACATATCACATAATACATCACAAGTGGATTGCTTGAAAGGGAGTGGAAGGAAGCGAACTTATATAATCCCACCTTGGCTCGACCAAACCATTTTCTCTACATGAATTATCAACATCCAGTTCAGGACTTAATATCAAATATTTATACCCTACAATCATAGATTCATGTCATTAAGGATCATTAAGATCAGTGATGTAATCAAATAGAAAAAAATCAAGAATATGTGCAGAAACAATGATACATCACAGTTTAGGAACAAGTTTAAGGCCACGTAATCGTTCTATGTTGTCATGACTGAGCGACAGTGAAGTTCTTATCATGATCCCAGCTGCATATTTCTTTTCATCCAGAAGACTTTAAAAGCTGAAGAGTTGAGGAGAGTTGAAGACATGCATCTACTGCGATACATAAAAATCCATTTTAGATAATTGGACTAAGGCCAAAAAATGTTATAGTTTTAAAATGGTATTTTTATGGTCCTGAATCAAAGACTAGAGATGTTTAAAAACGCTGATTATTAATGTTTTTTACTCTGGGCACGTTCAGACAGGGACCATTTGGTCGTTTGGTTTACCTTCACTATTCCCTTTTGAGGGTGGACCAAACCATCAGAAGACAAAAAAAGAAGGAAAATCTAAAGAAAGCACAAAACCAAACTCATCAAGCAGCTGAAATCCATCTCCCACCACAGGCTTCACAAAACCACACAACCACCAATCCTCATATAATATGATACCAACTTCTTACTTTTTACTTTTCAATGTTTACTAGTAAAATATCGTCAAACTTTTCTATTTTTCTGATTTGTGTCATGGGGGTGTGTATCAGAACATTCTGCTTACTTTTCCTCTGGTTTACAGAACAGTTTACTCCGTACTCTGGTGTTTGAGGGCTGGAGTTTTGCTTATTTATTCCCTATCCTTGCAGCTTCTCACTGGTACCTGATCCAGGTATTCTGCTGGAGATAGAGAAAAGAAATCCACTGGCTCTCAAACAGTGTTTGTTCACTGGTGAAGCAAATTATAACTTATTTGGTCCATTCCAGAGTTCAAATGAGCATCTGCTTAAATGACTTTTTCGCTAAAAGCAAGGTCAAACATTTGTATTTTTACCATCAGATTTGCGGATATCAAACTCACTAAAACGAGAAGAACATTATCCAGGAATCCATTGGAAAAACATGCCGCAAAACCATCATGGTGCAAAAGAAACACAGAAGAAAAGTCTGAGCTGCCTTGGGCTCGGACATCCACTCCTCTTCCAGCCAACTAGCCTCGATTAAAACCATGATTACATCCAGCGAGGCCCAGAGGAAAAGCAAAACAAAGAAAACCAAACAGCAATTTTAGGATTGGAGATATTTGGACATGTAACTATAATGTCTTCCCAATGTAATGTGATAGAGCATGGCTGGAACTGTCATATGAAACCAAGAATGATTTATGGTTTTTACTTAGCTAAAAAAAAATACAGGGACTGGAGAAAAGCAGGAGTTTGAGCACGTTTGACCAGCTGAGAGAAAGCAATATAGTTGTAAAACTTTGGAACAAAACTAAATCGAGTGAGTATATCCAGACATATATATTTCCCCAGGCTAATGTACATTTCAGGTCTGCTGGGAATGTTTGGTAGATGTTGAGTGATGCGTTTAGGTGCTTTGGATTGATTCCATTTAGGTGTATGGGGTTATAGAGAGGTGATGCAGCTCTGCTGCTTCCAGCAATCAATATAGAGTTGACTTTAAAAAAATAATAAAAGCGCACGTCATCTAAGAGCTTAAAAATAAGAGAACATCTTACTTTTTAATATAAAATCAGTTAAATAAATACAGCAAATGATTTAGGGGAAAAGTGTGCAGGAAATGTAAATAAACCTCACTATCACTCTTGTTTTTCTATTGTTGTTGGAAAAGTATTTGGCCTCCATTTTAGTCAAACAAGACCGCAGCAGGGTCATTTTAGTCAGGAAAAAAGCCTGTCTGAGTCATGGAGCCACTCCACTCATCTGAGAACAAGGCCAGCTTCTAACAGCTGCACTGTAATGATAATAATGAGTACTTACCTTGTGGTGCACTGCAGCGTGCAGCACCTACTGCAGCATGAAAAAGACCAGCATTGATGAGATTCAAAGGAATGTTACCACTTTCTGATAAAAAAAACTAAACAAAAAAAACAAGGCAGCTGATTGAGCACTCTGTATTCTTCCACTGGGGACCAGGGGTATGCCCCCCTTTGTTTCTCTGCCTGTTTCTTTGCTCAAACCAGAGACTAAAACAACTGCAGCACTATGCTGGTGCTTGTTCTGGGAATAAAAGTTCGAGAGTGCATTGAGTTGTGCTGCTGCACATTCTTTAGCAACACTTAACCTGCAGAGGATGTGAGCATCCATCCCAATTCACGCATGATTGTGTGATCCTTGCAACGAAATCTAAGTGCGTGGTTCATCAAACCAAGCTAGAGCATGGATTCTTGTCTCTGTTGACTCTACTAAACTGTACTCACAATAGCTCTATCAATTCAAACCTGAGCACCGTTGAAAAGTAAGAAATTAGACAATCAGAGAGCAGTTTGTCGGTCCATCCTACAGGTGTCCAATGGGTATCCACCAAGACTCATTCATTAATCAGTTAATCGATTTGTCTAAGATAAGTTTTTAATCAAACTGAATCAACCTATACCATATAAAACTGTTTTAAAATCAGATAAATCGATAATAGAAATTGAAAAATAATTTTGATTGAGGCATGGGAGGTTTATTTTGCATTTCCAAGAATCTGGAAACCATCACCTGCACTGTTCAGTACCAGGTATGTATCTCTGAGTCACACTGGTTGATTTTTTTTTTTTTTTTTTTACAGCTTAAGAAGATGTCCTGGATCGATTTTAAGTCAGTGAATGGGATCAAAAACGATTATTCAAAATGAACCAATATCAACCATGAATCGGATCATTAACCACAAATTAGGATCTGAATCGAATCATTGTAAACAATGAATTGTTCACTTCTAGCATCTCTGCATCACATGTATACCCTACGTGTGCAGCATTCACACAGGGTCAGTAAAAGACTAGAACTCACATCTTATTAACAACTAAAGGCACCGTATGACAGCATCACCCACACGTCATAAGTGCGTGCAATTTATATTATCCTCACAAAGTTGTAGTAATGTACTCTCCACATGCACAACAATAGTACATTTCATTTTCATAACGTGCGCTGAAGTGACCATTAAAGCCTTAATGGATCTACACTTCCCTTAAAGACCGTCACGCTGCGTCTATGTACAATTTTCGCATATTGTGCTGATAAAAATAGGTCATACGTGATTATACGTGGGCAAAGGGAGAAAAGTTGTGGTCTTTTACATGAAAATGTTCACAAATGAATCACGTTAAAACTCTGGAAGAAGATCAAATAAACCTCAAAAAGAACACGTGGACCCGCACTTCATTGAATTTCTTCACTTCGACATACTTTGACCCCTGATCCGCGCCAGTTCTAAGTCAGCGGCCAAGCACTAGTATAGACTGATGGAGGGGTGAAAAATCCTCCGATTTATATACTTGTAACACAATACACGATCCATGCATGAACCGTGTGTGTTTATTGTGATGTTTATATGCAATTCATTAGTGATTTGTGCGTCAGTTACGTAATTTCAATGTGATATTTGCACCGTATTCGCAATATAAAAGTTATACATTAGTGGTACCTCGTGACAAGTCTACTAGACAAATGTAGACACAGTTGGTGTCTTCATCCTACTGATGAAAGGATAGCCAGACCAAAGACCCTATACGGCTCTCCCTGAAAAAACACTTCTGGACACAACTACAGCTTCAAATACCCCTACAACTGGAACGATAGGATCTATCTGTCTATCTATCTATCTATCTATCTATCTATCTATCTATCTATCTATCTATCTATCTATCTATCTATCTATCTATCTATCTATCTATTTAGGTCTCTAAATCTTTTGCTAAAGACAGAGAAACATCTGTTTGCTCAAAATGCAAAAGAGGACGTTCTAAATAGATATGTTGCAATCAAGTCCTCCCATTAAACAGAGTTTTTATTTGAATTCTGTAACAATCCAGACGCACATAATTGTGTCTCTTCTGCATGACAAATCAGCAGTCTGGAATAATCAGAAAAAATAATGAAACATGCACAGTTTGACACCAATGTTTATCTCCAGCCCGTTGCATCATACTTGGACCATCGGAGAAAGAAAACGATATAAAGGAGGTGTTTTGCTTGAGTTTTTCTTTCGGAAAGCATCCTGCCACCATCACATTTCTAATGCATTTTTTAGAGACAAATGTTGTCATGGCAGGATGCGCTCGAGTGGGTCGCCCTAGTCCTTTTTGAGGAGCCATCTGCATGTCTTAAAAGTCCTCTATTAGAAAGTCAAATAGGCACATGAATATCCCCAGAGATCGTTTACCTGAATTGCAGAGAAAATATGATTTTTATGGTGGAGTACACATTACAGCGCAGCTGCAAAATAGAATGGATAGCCTTGGTCCAAAGCTTATTTAACACTTGATGTCATGCGGCTGGATCATTTGTGCAGGCGGGATAACTCATTTGGAAAATGAAAAGTCCCTCGGAGTGATGTGTGGGATCTAATCGGCTGCAGTACGGTACAGCATGTAGATGACTTCTTATCCGTCAGTTCATCAAGTGTAAAAACGGTTCTTTAATATGTCAAGCCAGATTGCCTGAAGCAATAAGTACGGATGGTAAAGAACTGGACATTTAGTTGACACAAAGATACTTTGGTCTTTGAACAAAACAGCTGGAAAGGATGAAATTCTAAAATAGACAGAGCTGCAGGCTTGTACCCACTAAAATATTTGTTGATGCAGTTATCCATGTTGACCAATGGATGGAGCTCAAAGACAGTTTTCCCTCCTTTGGTCACTTAAACCATCACTGTGTGAGGTTCATGCATGCAGACTGAATAGAACATGATGCTTTTCTCCTGCCTACAGCCACAGATCAACATGGAGACCTCATTTCATTGTTGTGAGACAGATGCAACGCTTGATTCCTGCTTTCTACAGACTAAAGGGCGAAACGTTTGAGCAACTCACAAGAAGATTTTTCATTGTGGTAATTGTGAGGTCTAAGGCCGTTTGTATTTGGGAGATATTAATAAGCGCAGCAGCAAAATGCAAGCTAAGACTTTGGTCCAGCTCTAATTAATTGACGGAAGATGCACAACATCCCACACCATTAACCTTAAAGCACTACTAAGATCATAAACAAGATGCACTGCTGTGATTCCATCTTTAGAAATGGCCTGCACACATTTTGCAACTAAGTCAGGCTGAGCATCTGTTAATGTTTTTTTTTTTACTTTTAATTCGACCACAATCTTTTCTCGAGATTCATCAAGTATTTTGATGAGCCTTTGGATGCCACATCTGCTAAATTCTCACATGAGTGACTCCGAGCAGCACCTTTTCAGGGAGCCAAAGGGAAAGACGGCATCGGGGATGATTTAGCTCCTTTGTAATTAGATGCACACGTTCAAACCTTTGAGCCACCAATCAGCCGCCGCTGCAGAGGAGGGTGTTCATTGACTTTCCCGTGAGCATCTGCATGTTACTTAAAGGAGAAAAAAGAGACAGTTTCTGTCTTTTTTTTTCTCTTCTTCTCTGCATTCAAACCAGAGTCCTTCCAGTCATAAGTCTGCTTTTCAAAGGTCAGAGAATCTCTGGGAGAAATAACCATCTGTTTCACAGTTGTCTGATTTACTTTGCTTCAGGAAAGTGAGAAAAAGAAAATAAAACGTGCAATGTGCAGAGTGGAGAAAGGTACACTGTCAAGTGTAAAATATAAATAACAAAAAAGGAAAGAAAGAAAGTGAAGCATCACCATATTTACTAGTATTTTTGCTCACGTGAATTTGCCAAAAAACATATGGGAAGAATGGCATATTTAATAATTATATTAAAATAGCAGACTCCATTCAAATTTGAATGTTTCTCAGACATAATATTAAGCAGTTATTGGTTGGTCTGGTGACACTTTATGATAAGTCCATAAATCACATACCTGTCCATTCCTTTGCAGAATCGTGACTCCTTATGATTAAAGGCATAAATCAAAACAGGATATTTCAACAAAATCCTGTTCATCAAAAACTCACAATTATCCACTGTAGATTCATTAATTACACCGTATAAATCATCAGCTGATTTAAATATATTCAATGACTCTACAGAAATTGAGTGACGCAAAGAAGATTTATGTCAGGTCACTTTTTTATCAGTTTCTCCTTAAAAAAATATACCTAGTCTTGTTTTATTTGTAGTAAAAATGACGTGCCCATATAACATGGTTTATAACGTGTAAGAAAAGTATTGTTTTCTGCACAAAAGGGCACACTGGAGTATAAGATGCACCCTCAATGAGTGGTCTATTTTTTAATTATGTCATACATGTATTTAAAGCCCACCGAAAAAAAAAAAAAAGAGTCAGAGATCAGCCGGTCAGACTTTTTTATTTGCGTTCATAACTCTAGAACTTGTTTGCAACATGCTACACATTAGCCTCATTAGCATATTCACTGTACCTGTAAATTCCAACTTTGTTCGTAACATGTGAAAAAACAGATTAATACCTCTAAAACAAACGTTACTGGAACTATAACCCCCAAACTTTGTGGTAGCGTGCAAGTAAAGAAATAAAGACAGCTTGACATTGCTACACATAGCAACATTAGCATATTCCCAATATCTGTAACTCCTAACTTTGATTGCAACACGTAAAAAGAAAACATATTAATACAACTAAAACAAACGTTACTGGGACTACGCTAACCCCTAAACTTATTAGTAACAAATTAAAAGAACAAAGTCCCACACCGCCACACGTTAGCATATTTACATGCTAGCCACGTAGCATATTCACAATACTTGTAACTACCACCCTTGTTTGCAACATGTTAAAAAAAATGGTACTACTGCAAAAACAAACGTTACTGTGACTACACTAACTTTTAACTTTGTTTTTAGAAAAAAAAACATTAAAAAACACAGTTCGATACATGTCAACTACGTTAACATTTTTACAAACATGTTGAAAACAGATGAATTCCACTTAAACAAACGTTTCTGTGACTAAACTAACTCCCAACCTTATTAGAAACACATAAAAAAACTATTTGATACTGCTGAATGTTAGCTACGTTGTTGTATTTACATAACATCTAACCTTCTTTGCAACCTGTTGAAAACAGATTACGATTAAAAAAGCATTACATTGACAACGCCAACTCCAAACCTTATTAGTAACACGTAAAATAAAACACAGTCCAACACGTTAGCGTATTTACAAAACATGGTACATGCTAGCCATGTTAGCATATTCACAATACCTGTAACTCCCAATCTTGTTTGCAACACAAAAAAAGTAAAAAGTAAAACGGTGGCTACACTAGCTCCCAACCTTATTAGTAACACATAAAAAAAACATAAATCAACACCGCTACATGTTAGTCACGTTTGGATATTCACAAAACCGCTTTATCTTGTTTGAAATCTATAGAAAATAGACTGCTACAGCTAAAACAAAAAATACTGTGACTACGCTAACTCCAAACCTGGTAATACGGTAAACAAAAAAAAAGAAAACATATGCCAACACTACATGTTAGCAGCGTTAACGCATTTGCAAAACATTAACTTTCATTCCAACCCGTAGAAAACTACAGCTAAAACAAATAATACAGTGACACATAAAGAAAAAACGCTGACACTGCCACCGCATTAGCGTATTCACATAACCCCGACCAAACAATGTCACAAAGCTCCGTGTACCTCTCAAAAGTGCATCAACAACCAGAATTAGTTCAAGTATAAGGTGTTCCAGATTCTAAACCACATTGTTGTTGTTTTTTGGGAAAAAAAAAGGTAAACTGTGGAATACTAAATATCAAATTTGAATCTATAATGTGGAACAAAGTGTACTTTTTATCAAAACTGTTCACAAGATTTGATTTACTGGAGAAAGGGGATGTACTGATGCTTTATATCCAGCAGACTCTTTTTCTTCATTAACTTCTTGTTGTTTTGTTTTTTTTCTCCATAATGAAAGTCAATGCTTGTGCAGCAGACCTGATTCAAATTAAGCTTCCAAAATTGAAAATCCATCTTTTAACTCTCTCTGTCTTCTCTGGCTTTCTGGAGGAACATATAAAATCTAGTTGCCACCATTTACAGGTTAATCAAAATAAAATCCCAACAAGGTGATACGAAATCTGTTTTTTAAGGCATTCAATCAGTCACAATTAAACACTGAGCAGCTAGCATGTGTTTTGGGATTGTACTTCCTGATAGAGGGCTGTCTAATACTTCCCTGTAATACCACATACTGTTGGAAAAATATTTGACTGAGAAAACAGCGGTACAGTAAAAATAATGAACACTGGACACAATAGAAGAATATTACAGCAAAATATCCTGATGAGATTAAAACCAAGGTAATTACGACAGTAAAGAATGTTCTGTAAATGTTATTTTTGCAGGTCAGATCTGTAATTACTTCATTATGGTTTGACTGAGTTGAAAGAATTCAGTTTCAGGGACAAGCATCAATAAATTACTATTTGCAATCCACTGCGGATGAACTTGATCTACCCACAGTGACTGAGGCATCTCTGAACCCATTAGCTCAGTGAATATCCCAGCAGTGATGCAGGTATGGTTTTTTTCTTTTTTATTTTTTTGGCAGTTGACTCATTTATCGACTCCAATTTAGTCCACCCACCTGCAGAGATTTTTTTTTCCTTAAACATACAAATTAAAAAAAATCAATAAAATTATACATACTGTATATATAGACCTAGACGTGTTCGTTAACCCCCAAGTCCATTTTTATTGGAATTTTTTTTTTAAGCAATATACTTCAATATTTATACATATTTATACAAACACATGTAAATGATATTTACTCTTAATCATAGATAGTCATATTTGTGCTTGTACATACAGGACATGACACATTGAATCCATTAAATGTGAAGTTTGTCAAAAAGAGTTTATTTATTTGCTGAAAAAAGAGTGGGAGGAAGCAAATTTAAGTAATCTCACACATAATACGCCTCAATAAAAGATATGCTCAGAGGAAAATGGTGTTTTTGGTGCTTTTGACACTTTCTTGTGGTATTTTTCTGAGTATTTCTTTATTTAAATTGTTGTGAATCAGGAGAGGAAGAAAAATGCAGTTTGAAAAAGATGAAATTTGTTACACAGAAAATCCACTGCTGGCCACAAGTTCCCTGCTCTGCTCCATTCTGATGCTTCCACTTGTTGACAACTGGATCCACGTACAGTTTGTCTTTGTTTTCCTCGTCCACGCTGACATGTGGCTCAAAACTGTACAACTGGATAGCTCAGATTTTGCTCACTAATTTTGTTACACCAGTATTGTTAGATCGGGGTTGTGAGAGGATGTCAGCATATAAACAGATAGATGATGGGAAGGGGGGGCGGAGCTGCTTTATGCCAACGATAACGCCCCAAAACTAAATTTCTGCCACTCTGTAGAAACTATGTCCCAGAAATGACAGGTTTTTTTTAACTCCACAACAAACAACATCACAATTAAAGGCCAATGGGAATGCATTTAAATGAGCTAAAATTAATAATAATTGGCGAGCATATTTAAAGAAAAATATGTATTCATGTACGTACTCTCTAAAGTCAGTAGTTATAAATTGGAAGTAAAGTCCTTTAGGGAAAAAATCTTTGAAACCAGACATATATTTGTCTTATTTTAGGAGCTTTTTCTATTGGAGTCAATGGAGGATTGCTTCTGTTTGAAACCTACCTCTAGTGGTCTTTGGTGGAAGTGCAATTTGTAGTACTTCCTGGTTCATTGCTGAGGGATAAAGGAAGAAAATCTTGTTTTTTTTTAAGTGATTTGGTTTATTAAATGTTGCGACCGTGTTTGTGGTTGTTAAAAACAGAAATTCAAGGGAGGATTAATAGTCTTAGCAAAAAAAATAATTATCATAAATACTGTTAAAAAAAAACTCATTATTATTCAATGTTCAAAATTCGATCACAATTGGGTTAAAATTTTGATATTAATCATAGATATGTGAATGCCTTGCTCCAAAAAAACATAATGGGAAGAAACTGAAAATTGCTCCTCTTTATTTTATGATAAGGTTATTGATTCTTCTGCTGAATAGGAGTTTCACTTTGCAGGAAGACAAAAAAAGACCTTAAAAAAAACTGATATGAGGCATGTTCAGGTGTCGTCCTTCGTGCTATAATTGTGTTATTCACAGATCTCTTTTATTTCAGAAAGGCTCTTATCTCACGCTTTATGCCAGCTTTTTGAGTCGGAGTTAATGTGACAAGGTTTAAACTAATTTATTTCTCTTTTTGGGGGGGGTTGCCTTTGTTACTCGTGCACTGCTTCATTTCATGTAGACAGAAAATGACAAAATCATCTCAGCGGCTGGAGTTAAGAAAATGAAGTTACTTTTGGCGTCGCAAATATTTGAGCGCAGAAGAAGAAAGTGTGAAAGTGATACAGTAATTGTGAGCTAGCTGGGTCTGTCTCAGCAAACAGAGCTGATGGCAGGTAAGCATGTGAATAAATGGATGTCACTTTAATAAATGTATCAGACTGTGAAATCAATTATAATTGATCCCCCATTTATGAAAGTTGGCAGGAACATTTATTAAACCTCTGAGGGTTTGATTAAATGGGCCGACTGGCTGGCTCTGGTTGTTTTCACGTCAAAGCAAAAGCAACCCTCGGCTGTAAAGTGCTTTAATAGCATGTCAGGTAGCATCAATTTGGAAGTTGTGTCTTGTCAGTTTGTGGACAGGTAGCATCTCCACGCAAGATTTAACGCAGTCCTGGCATTTGTCAAAATCAGAGGTCTGATCCCGCTGCGCTCAAATGCTAAATCAGAACCGCTGGTTAATTGTTTGAATGGTTGTCACAAGCTCTGGGCACACATTTCCCTTCAGCAGCTTTGGACTGCAGGTAGGTGGGCACCATGTCGTTGTCCTGACAACACTGCCTGAAGGTACTTTTTTTTTTTTTTTTTTAAATCGCTATTTCTGTGTTTTTGTCGTTTTTGTTTCAGAGTCAGTCGTTCCCACACTGGTGACATTTTGGACAGTCAGCTGCCTCTGTGAGCGGAGAAAACAGGAAGCAGAGGGCGTCCTCGCTAGTTACACATTAAGATTAAGTTTAGAAAAACTTCTCTGTGCCTCAAAACTATCACTGGAAGAGTCAGACCAATCCTGGAAGCACATTGAGGTTATTATTTATTTATTTTAATGTTATTTATGAAAAATTTACTTGGTTAGTTTGTTAGTAATTGACTTACCTCCTTATTTCTTTTACTTATTTTATTTAATAATTTGATTTTTTTCACGTTTCTTTATTTTTAATTTTATTTATTTATTTTTCATCCGTTTATTTACTTAGTTACTTACTTTCTTTTATTTTTTATTTATGTTTGTTTATCATTATTATTTACTTTAATTTCATTTATTACTTAGTTTATTGCTTTCTTTTAATTGTTTTTTATTTTTATTTTTTTTATCATTTGTTTGTTTATTCACTAATTACTTTCTTTTATTTGCTTTATAATGTATTTTTTATTTTATTTATGTTTTTTGATTGTTTTCTTCAATTTTATTTTTTTATTTGTCATTTGTTTATTTACTTAGCTACTTACTTTTATTTGTTTTTAATTTACTCTTTTGTTTCTTTTTTTTAACTTTCATCATTTTTTGTCTGTTTACTTACCTACTTACTCTTTTTTATTTGTTTTTTGAAATTTTTATTTAATTTTATGTCTGTTTATTTTTTTTACTTTTTTCATTTTTACATTTTTTCATCTTTATTTATTTAGTTATTTACTTACGGCAATTTTTTAAATATATAATATATATATTTCGATTTTATTGAACTTAATTTAATTTAATTTATTCATATTTGTAAGCAGCAATTTTTGTATTGTGTCATAATAAAAAACCTGGCAATATTTTGAGGAGATTGTCCTCAGGGCGACCGTCCTTATTGCCTGTAGGTAAAACCACCTCTGACTGGAGGGGTGGATGCATACCGGCCATGGGCGAGTAGATTAGGGATTATTAATTCAGGGTTACTAAATCCCAGCCAGGATCAAATGTTTTTTTCTCCAATTTAAAAATTACATTCAAGACATACTATGGCTTAGCTCTAAGTGGCGTTATATTTGCATTAATGCCTTAGATTGAATCCCCAGTCTCTTTCGCTCTTCCTACAGGCTTACAAGTCTATTGAGGTAATCAGATTTCTCTTTTCTCACACCATCAACATCACTGTTCCGGCGTGACACCACTGCCGGAGCTTTTTATCCACAACTTGACACAATCGCAAGTCATTTGTCTGATTTACATTTGGCCTCGTGCCACAGGACTAATTAAGGATTTAGATTTGTTTTGGATGGTTAACGTGGATCAATAATTCTTCTCCTCAGACACTTTGTTGGAGTCGCCGTTTGGGAAGTTCAGCGCCTGAAACCCACAGCAAGCTCAGAGAGATCCATTTGAAAATTGCTTCGCTGGTCTCGCTGAAGTCGCCGTTACTCCCCCACTCTGCCCAGAAACTATTAGAGGGGTAATTTATTTACACTCTTTATTTATTTTCCGCTCTAATTTCTACTGAATGAAATGTCAGATGCAAAACTGCACAAATTGCAGCAATAAATTCAAGTGGAATCATTTGTTTGGCCCCCCTTTTTTAATGAAATTACCTTTTAATTGTTGGCAATAGATAACTGGAAGACAGAGAAAGCTATAAACGTGTGTGAACTTATGTATATAATTTTGATCCAACAGTTATTGATTTTTAAAAGTACAAAAAAGTCCTTTTGTGATACTTTATGGTGCAGTTTGTTTGAAGAGCAGCTATTTGTTTCCTGGTCACTGGGTGTCAAGTACTGGTCCAGCAGTTACTCTGAGAGTTAATGGATTTCATATTATTACTCTCACCTGGGAATGGTCTCACTTCATCTCTGCTCTCACACATAGTCTTAGTTTCAGCTGGTTGCCCCTCTGCATTTCCACCTCAGGCTTGCCTTTTCTTATTCGGTCTCTGCACTGCATTTTGCAACAATGTCAGGGGCGGTGGATCGGTACAACCTCGGCACAACCGCATTGACTCCAATCGAGTTATAGTCGCCCTTTGTACAATATTGCCCTTTGCACCAAGCTTACTCAGAGTTATGTGATCAATTTTTTACCACCGCTTTCCTTACAGAAAATAATTGCAACTTGTAAGTCCGGAATGTGAGTTGAAATAGCTAACACGGAGAAAAAAAATCTCCAGCCGAATGAAGAAAAGCTTGTGAAAGCAAAGTGAGTGTTACATTAGCAGTTCTGAAGATGCTGCTCTGTTTGCTTTGCAGATTGAGTGATTATTTTTCATCTTCAAGGGTCAACTTGCTTCAGATGTTTGCCATGTGGAACGGTTCTAAACATAAAAAAACAGGCTAATTGCTGATGATTCATTTATGCTTGAAAGCTTGCAGACAAGACTTTCAACTTTAGAGCAAAAAAAGCATGTAAACTAAACGGTTTTGTCAGTAAAAAAAAAAAAAAAAAAAAAAAAAAGCAGATGTGCTGTTTTATGCCTTAGTCACAGCTGCCCTTATTGGTGGAAACAGCGGTCAAGTGGGGCACACTGGTGGTCCTCACATAATATCAAGGTCGTAGACCACTTGGTGAGCCTATAGACTATAGGAACATTCATTTTTTTCTACTGGCATTTGACAGATTATAGACTACACAGAATGGTATGTAACGGTGGAGTAGGAGAGGTATGGCCTCAACCTTTTAACCCCTAAACCACATGTGTCAAAGTCAAGGCCCAGGGGCCGGATCTTGCCCCCAGGGTAATCATATCCGGCCCTCCAGATCATTTTATCATTTTTCCTTTACAGTCAAAGACCCATTCACTCATTCACACACACATTCACACACTGGTGGTGGCTCCGCGGTTGAACACTGGCGCCAACCTCCCACCAGAGGCAATGTGGGGTTCAGTGTCTTGCCCAAGGATACTTCAACACATGGGTGGGCAAGGTTGGAATTAAAACTCCCAATCTACCGATCAGGAGTAGAATGCCCTACTGCTGCACCGCGGCTGCCCCAGTACCCTACCACGGTACCCTTATCCTAATTCGTGCCCGGTACCGGGTCTGGTACTGGTTCGGTATCACATCCAGTGCCAGGTTAGGGTACTGGTACCGGATTTGGGTACCGGTACTGGACGCATCCCAAAGACCAGTCCGTGTCCAGTACCGCGTCCCGAGGTTTGCAGGATTTTACAAATTGAAGACACCCAAAAAGGTGACGACTTGGGGATGAGAATGTGTTGGCCCCATGGAGGGTTAACCATTTTTCAACTGAAGAAATCCTGTATCCACCCTAAAGAGAAGTTATGCCTAAGGCATTACTTACAACTAGAGCAAGGGTGGCCAACCGTGTTTGTTTTCCAGCTCACCCTTGACTGTTTGATACTCACAACCTAAATCAGGTGTGTTAGATCAATCAGGATGTGGAATCACTTGAGTCAACTAATCAGCAGAAAGCTGGTCAGGGAGAGCTGGGAAACAGGCAGAGTTGAGGCTCTTGAGGATCAGGGCTGGCCACCCCTGGACTAGAGTGTTGAGCAAAGGTACCATACTAAAGTATCATCTGTATGTCTTAACTGCGAACATACATTATCTTTATGAATATTTCACGATACACTTCAACACGCATGTCAATGTTCCATTCCATTTTCATGACATCCCTTGAGGTGGTAGCACTAACCTCAAGGGAACTGCAAGACACACCTATGCTCCTCTTAAGGTGCAGCAACTCTTCTCTTCTACGGTCCCAGACAATCAAACACCACACAGCTGATGTGACTAAGGCACTAATTAGAATCATCTATTTCATGTTATAAGATGTTTGCTGGAAATCTTGCACAATCTTTAGTATTTATGTGTTTATGATGACTTTTTGAAAAAAGGCTGAGTTTAATTTCAACTTTTCTATATTTCATGCAAAGACCTTTTAGTGGATTGAGATAACTGAGGGAAAGAAACAGATTTTTCTGTGTGATGATTTGGAATAAAAGCACAGTCTGAATAACAAGTAGCATATCTTTTAGCCGCTTTAGTGTTCAGAACCGTTGTAAAATATTAAAATTGATGTCCAAACTCCTTTGAAACATCTGCTTCACTTTAGTGACTGGAATCTGAAGAGAAGGGATTTGAGCAAAGAAAAAAAAGAGGAGTCTTGGAATGTGTCACTACCTAACTACTTTTGAGATCACAAGACTGGATTGATCTCCATTGGACTTACCCTTTAGAGGTTTTTCATGACGGCCATGGAATCGTTATTCATAATAAATTGCATCATACATCACATCTTATCACTCTTCGGGCCGTAGCTCACCCTGAGATAACTAGTAGCTCGGCGGTTGCCGCGGATTTATTTATCAAAAAAGTCAGAGTGAAAACAGGTTGGATCAAGAGACCTGAAGCGACGAGAGAATGAGGGAACTCGGGCTTTATCTGGGAATTTGAGGGATAAGGTTTCAGTGCGCTGCCCTTGCTTGAACATCACTCTTCGATGGGACACGGGGCCGTTTTAGGGTTTTATGAGAGACGATCAAAGTTGATCAGGCTTATCGAGAGTGCAAGCGCAGCAGTCCTTGACTTTTTTCTGGTGACGTCCTTGTCAGAGACATTAGTCTCTTGTTGCATCAGCCAATTTCTGGCGATCGAGAATTACATTTGTGCAGCAGGAGGATCTTCAATTCTGCGTTATCTTTGTTTAAGGTCAAGAAGTCTAAGAAGAAGCATAGCTTAAAGGTTTCCTAGATTATATGATGTGTGAGGGTTGTGCCCTGAGATTTGTTTTCAGGTTCTGTCACCATCACACCTGGTTTCATTTGATGATTATCCACAGCTGTCTTCAGTTACTCTTTCTCAGTACATTTAAATCTCTGCTTTTTAGTTCAGCTTTGTCAGGGGATCTTTTTCATCACCCTTTATTTTTATTTTCTTTTTCTAGCTTTCTCAAGTTTTGAAAAGTTCCTGGTGTAGTTTGGGTCTACTACCACTCAAATCGGACATCATGCATTACAGACCTGCACAACCATTTTACAGTTTTCAGTTTTTCTTTGTGAATACATTAAATATCTCTAAAAGTAAAAATACAAAAAAATTACATATTTTTTGTCCGTTGACCTTTATAAACGGATCTTTAAATGTGCTGTTTGTTGGTCTTTGCCAAATTTTTGCCAAATTAAAATAAACTTTTTCAATTCTAAAAATAATGGTCAAAACCTGCATGTATGCTGCCCCCTAAAGGTTGAATCGAAGTATTACATTTGAATTTTGTGATTGGTCAAATCATTTAAGTCCCACGTCATGATCTGCAGCTTCAGCAATGATAACAGTCCTGTTGCCAAGCCCCGCCCCTTTGACTGAATTTTCAAATTTCAGCTGTGGGCGGAGTCAGCTTCCAAATTCCCTGTTTGGTTACCCTTTAAAGTGAAACTCGATGTCAAAATAATATTTATCTGTGTATAATTTCATGCCAAATACGTTTTTTCTGACTCAAAATATGAGATACTTAAAGATCTGATTGACATTCACAAACGTATCCAGGTTTTACTGAATAAAGTTATATTTGAAGATGCAGCTCCACATACTGGAGTTGATATTTGATGTTTCTCACTCAATGCCTGGACATGATGGGCTGTCACTTTAGTGGAAAGATTGCTGATTCTGATGGTTCCAAAACCATCTGCAAACATCTTCCTAAAGTTGTTGTCATAGTCGGCTTCTACAAAAATAAAACTATGGTTCAGGGTTTATATTTGTCCTAAAAAACAAAGTTTTGACTCATGTCTCCTGTATGTACCAACAATTTTAATAGTATTTATTTTTAACAAGAACAAAACTCTATTAGTTTTACGAACCTCAGGGTTTGTAAAACTGGAGCGCGCATAATTTCAAATTTTGCATTTTAGAAATGACATTTGTCATATTTATAAACAAACAGAGCCGTCTTATTTTTATTATTTTTGCCTCACTTTGAAGTGAGTTTGACATTTTTTTTTCTTTCCAGATTCTCTGCTGAAACACTGAAAGTCCACTCACGGCGGAGCTTCCAGCAGAGACTACAACAAAAATACCCAGCCTCCAAATATTCATTGATGTTGCTGTTTTTACCCAAAGCCGTCACACTGACTCGGTTTCATAACGGCACGCGCGCTCGGGCACACAAAGTCAATGTTACAGTATAATTCAGAATAAACAAATTCTTCCAGAGCGACCACAAAAGAAGCTCTTTAAAGCACTCGGTTTTTGCGGTGCTCTTCGTGGCAAACACACACTAAATATTGCATTTTATTAGGAGTCACATGTGACGCTCTCATCTGTGCCCTCCTGCAGGGTTATATAACTCCAGCAGCCCTGCAGCCAGTGAGACAGAAAATGTCGTCTTCAGTTCACTGAGGCATACCAGCGCCTGACAACCATTACTGTGGCCCCGTGCTTCCTCTACATTGTGAGCATGAATACATTTCAGCGACTCCCACATGCTCAATCTTTCATGACAGCGATGTGTGTGAAATGTTAAGCCAGCCTCTCTACCTACAGTGCAGGGAGAGGTGTACAGCTAGCAGCGGTATCAGGTTAGAAAGCTGACTGTCAGAGGGAGAGGATTTTCATTTTTACACGCTGTCACAGCTTTCTCTCTTTTTTTATTTCATTCCCATCCTACGAGATTACTTTCATGAGCAACTGTCAAAAACAAGAAGAGGACAAAACAAAGATCAAAGTTTGGGAATTTTATTCTGGTGGCTGAACTTTAAGGAAGGTTGAAGTCATTTAAGACGCACTCAGAGGAAAATTGTGTTTTTAGCATGTTGTTGCTGCAATTTTCTAATGATGGACGTCATATATATAGAAGATTCGGCATAACGTTGCATTTCTGAGTATTTCTTCATTCAAATTGGTGTGAATTAGGAGCAGATAAAAAATTATGTTTGAAAAATATTGTTTTTCTTACAATAATAATCTGCTGGGCAGGGTACAAGCTCCCTGCTCTATTCTGATGCATCCACTTGCAGACAAATAGGTCCATATATGTCACGTGTGTCAAATTCAAGGCCCGGGGGCCGGATCTGGCTCTCCGGGTAATTATATCTGGCCCTCCAGATCATTTTGTTTTACTGTTATTAATGGCCTGATGTTATCTTGTTTTTACTCTTCACTTGAATAATTTTGACAAAATGTATTTTTTATGGAATGCTAATGTTTAACTTGATTTATTCTGGAATAAAATTCTTGCCTTATTATTATCAAAAACTATGTTAAAAAGTTATTGTTTTAAAAATTGGCATGAATTGAATTCTACTCAAGCAATGATTGACTGAAGTTTATTTAGGCATGTTTTTATCAAAAAATGTTTAAGATATTTATCCTTTTATTGCTGTGATGCAAAGTATATTTTTTGGAATGTCTAAAATACACTAAAAGGGCAAAAAGCTTCCTGCTCCACTCTGTTCTGATACATCCAATCACTAACAAATGGATCCATGTACGTCTTTGTTTTCTTCGTCTGATCTGGCATCTGGATCAAAACTGTATGGACCATTTTTGTTGTTCCGTTAGTTAATGTTAGTTTTGAGGGGCTGTAAGCTAGCAGAAGAGAATGTAAATAGAGGGATGATGGGAAAGGGGATGGGCTTACTTTGCACAAACAGTCCAACCCACAACAACACAAATTTCTAATGAACTCCTGATACTCTGGAGAAACTATATTCATGAGTTTGGCTAAAAACGCCAAAATCTTAATGAAAAGAACTCTGGGAACGCTTTTAAAATAGATCAAAAGATGATCGGAGTGGGACTTTAAATACCAGAGAAAATCTAAGAATATTCCAATCTTCCTCATCGATGCCACCTCCCACCGCGCAGACTGTCCTAACGCTACACACAGAAGAGGGAAACTAATGATGCTTGCCGGTGGGGTCTTGAGTTGATATTATAACAAATTGCACTCAACTTGGGGTTTAGCCAGTGGGAGAAAGGAGCTGCTTCTTTATTCATGTAGAAAATTGCAAGCACAAAGAGAAGAGGTAAACGTCACGGATGGGAGGGAGTTGTTTACACTCTAAGGGAAATTTTACACTTCAAAGGATTCTGTCTCAGTTTTGACAGGGAAAGATAAAGGTTATTTGAAATACAGTTTTCCCTTTCATTCTTTATAATCCAAGAAGTCTGCACTGGTTCCATGGCATCGTGCAGCTTATCAGAGCACTCGAATTATTAATTTGCAAAACTCGACAATAGCATGTCCTCATTTAAAATCAATGCACTAAATTAACTTTTTTGATCAGTAGCCAATGGGGCATAGTCTTTTTTAAAGCTACCAGTCAATAAGAGTTTTTGTTGCCAATTTTTTTGGGGGGAGGGGGGAATTATGTCATAAATCCATTATTTTAAAACAGAATTAAAACTTTTTTATCTTATTTATCCTGTTTAATTAAAATACCAAATTAAAAAAAATAAGTAGTTTTGTTAATGGCTTTCATAACTTGTGCTATAATATATTAGAAATTGTCAAATTCTCAACTTTTGTTTATTTTTCTTTTACAGCATTACTCAAAAAAACAATTATTTTTATTTTGCAAAATATAACAGTATTTAAAAAGAAACTGACGAATCTGGACAGACTTGATAAACCAGAGTGAGAGTTGGTCAGAAATCTCCGATATCTGGCAGAGCTTTCACCAGGTACAGAGTACGACAGGAGAGACATGGTCCTCGAGGAAGTGAAGATCTTCATGGACAGAAACTTCCTCCAAAATCCTGATTCTTTCTCCTTTTAGTTCACCAAAGACTCCTTTAGCCAATTATCCAATGTTTGATGTTACTGTGATCAATACATTCAATCATTGGTTTCTCAGATCAGAGTTCTTGTAAAATATGAAAGCTAACATCAAAATGCTCTTTCATTGATTTACAATCCTTTACAACTGCTGTCAAATGAGCCGCCGTTCACATTTCCGTGGTCACATCAAGAAGCTCCATGGAGTCTGGTGGAGAGTTTTCAGCGTTCTAAGTCCTGCTGCTGTAAGTATTGTATGAAACTCACACAAAAAATCAGGTGACGACTGATTTGACCACAGAATTGTGAACAGCGGCTCATTTGACTGCAGTCAATGTGAAGATACCATCTTCTCTTCTCCAGAACCTGAACTAGACACTAGGAACAGATGAGGGTTTAGTGCATGTGCAGCAGAGCTGTTGTGATGGAAAGAAGATTATTCATTCAGACAGAGTCTGTCTGTGACTGTTTAACAGAGATTTAAAAGAAGAAATACTCAGAAATGCAAAAACAAAATGGTTTCTTATTAAATTTCTTCACTTTCATAAGAAAAAATACCACACATACATGTTAAAAACTCAAAAACATGATTTTGAAGGGAGTAACTTTAAGTGCCAACCCATCAATGGTTGCAAAAAGTAAGGGATGTCATCAAGCTGAAGGAGTCTTATCAAGTTTGTGGGTCTCCCATGGCACCTTATGAGTGCCGTAGTCCAAGCAGCATGCAGCGCGGGCGGTCGCAGAGAAAAAAAACTCAGGTCAGAGACGTCTTTGGAGAAGGACTTAAAGAAATTTTCCCAAACTGTCCAGCCCTCCTGGAGCAGGAAGCAGTTTTCTGCGGATACCACCTACAGAGCAGGTCATAAGCCACTGACCTGAACTCTGTTAAGAGGTGGAAGCAATACTTACACAGCAAAAACAGGCTCCCAAGAATCAAAAATTGTTCAAATTTGACATTTCTTTAAAAAAGGAAAAAAGGGGCAAGAAAATAGTCTTACAAAGAATTCTTATTTTGAGAAAATCATTCTAGTCAGGAAGAAATGTTTTCTCCAATTTAGATTATTTTGCTTTTGAAAAACTTTGATAAATGTTTTTGCAAGACAGAAAATAAGACATTTTTTTCTTGTAACGGGGGTCTTTTTGCTTTCTTAAGATTCATTTTTTGCAGTGAGTGAATACATGGATTAAATGTCAAACTGAGGTTTTCACAGGAATTGTATTGACTATCTTCCATCTTGTAAGATAATGAAAAGTTTATTTTTGCCTTGTAAACTTCCTGTTTACCTAACAAATCAATTTTTATCCTGCCTTTGCAAGTGTTAGGAAATGTAGCTACAATTGAGCCAGGGCTCATTGTGACGGTCCCAAGCCTGGATAAATACAGAGGGTTGTGTCAGGAAGGGTAACTGGCATAAAATCTTCGTTTAACCAAATATGCGACTAAGATCGATGATATAAGTCCCATTAGCTGTAATTTGATCTCTGTATTTGACCCATCCCGTGGGGGAGGGGTGAGCTGCAAACACAGCTGCACTCTGGAGTCAATTGTTGGTTTAGCCTTTCAATCTAACTCCTTAATGCTAAGTGTCAAACAGGAAAGCATTAGGTTCCATTTTTAGTGTCTTTGGTACGACTTTGTTGGATTTGAACTCACAACCTCCTAGTTTTAGGGTGGACACTCTAGCACAAGGCCATACTGGATTGGTTGAGTCCCGGGTTAACATCGACCGCCATTGGTGCTGTTCCCTGACAGGGTGCAGTGGGAATTGGGCAATTTTTGGTCAAAGAAGGAGAAGAGGAAGGTTTGGTGTTAGAGTAGAGGATGCAAAAAGATGGAGGAAGCTGATTCGCTGAAAGGAAAAGATGTGTTAGTGTTAGGAGCCCTGTTTATTATCATTGACTATGTTCTTGCTTTATCACATCCTGTAAAGATTGTGCGTCTAGTGCAAATCAACAAGCCCCATCTTAATGTCCACTTTGTTTTACAAAGAGTGACAAATATGGAAAGGAGATTGATTTTGGAAGTAAAGTTGCTAGCATGAAAGCTAAATCAAGATTTTATCATCAGAGTGATCTATTCGTGCCATTAAAATCGCAGCCCCTGCTGCACTTTCCCTTTGATGCAAGAGACTGTCACCTACAGCTCCAGCCTTCTGTCAGCCCATTTGTTTCAACTGTAGCTCCGGAAATGAATCATGAGATTACAACAATCAAAAGATTTTTGGGTTATGTTGTCAGCTGCCACAAAAATGAAGCAGTGAAGTCAGTCAGCTCATGAGCAGAATGTACTCTTCAAGTGGTTGTGACCCGAGTCTGAAAGAGTCTGCTTTGTATGCAAATCACCTGCTCTGGAAAAGTGACTGCAGAGGCATGCTTTTACCTGGATGATATGTCAAACATGTTGTCATTTCTCTCCGTTTGATGTGTGCCGTTTTATCTTTTTTTCTTCTATATTTGAAATCTCACTTTTAAATAATGTCAAAAAAAAAAAAACAGCATCAACATTTTCCTTCTCGACATAAAAGCAGAGCTTCTGTCATTAGGGTGCACACTCATATGCTTTTTCATTACAAGTTCTGTCAGTTTCTGTTTTAAAAAGATTGTGTAAGTTTGCGGAAATGTAATGACTGGACGCAATTGTGACAAAAAACGTACTTTTGCTGGATCTGCAGAAGTAGGCTCCGACTTTCATCTTTAGATTAAATAACAGTTGCTTTGCAAGAGCTGATGTGTTGTGCTAATTGAGTTTTGTGATGGATTGCTTCAGGTGGGAGTCTCTGGCTTTAGCTTTCATGTTTCTGAGGTGCTAATCTTGTGTTGGTTCCCATTTCTCTGATTAAAGCAACAGCAAAAGCACTCTCGCTCCCACAGAGATCTGTCAAGTTCCTCCCTCGGTGCGCATCTGACCACTCACTGTGATTCCTATTACCTTCTGAAGGGATTTACATGTCCAACTTAATCTGTTTCTTCTGTTTTTGTCCCTCGACATGTTGTTTTTGTATATTTGACATCAGCAAATAGATGAAGAGGTTAATGAGTATGTCACGCCTTGTGTCTTCTACAAGATTTCCTTTTTGTCAGGGTTTTTTTTTTTGTCCTCGAGCAGTATTGTTTTGGGAAAATAAAAAATCTAGGTGCGGTAAATGGAAAAACCTGCTTGCTCAGTGAGTCAGAGAGAGAAGAAAGACACATGTCATCTGTGTAGGTCAGTCCCCTCAATGTCACCGCAAAACTTCAAATGTCAAATGTTTCTGTTTGTTTGAAAGTGATGTATCATGATTTGATGTTTCTGAGGAAATATCTCCCAATAAAAATACTTGAAACAACTGTGGTCTTAAATTCCCAATTCCTGCATAAACGATCTGGTGTACAATATATAGTTGATTTTGTGGTTTTGTTGGTCCTTAAATGGTCTTAAATTTGTTGATTTGTTCACAGCATTCTGTAATTTAAGCATAGAACATAACGCCAGTAAGATTATGGTCAGGGACAGGCCAGTCCAGGTCTCATTATGTTTTCTAACATACCCTGCTCTGAAATGTTTTATTTGGTTAGACACACCTGAACCAGGTAATCAGTCAGGAGTATGGCTTGGAAATCTGGAATTTATGCAGACACAGTGGCCCTCGAGGCCTGGAATTGCCTATTCTTGGTGTGGAGGATTGGAGAAGTATCTGTTTTTAACCTGGGAGTACAAGAATAAAGATCATGGAGATTCCAAATGTTTGAGTGTGTCTCTAATTCAAGCATGAAATTTGCATCTGCCGTTTATTTAAAAAAGATCTACAAGGACACCAGTAATCCTGTCTCCATGTCTGGGTTCATGAAATCATTTAGAGATTCTCCTGGCGAGCTTTAGTCCTGCTGCTGGAGCTGGATCTGAATGACGCCTCTTTACGCCCCAGGTGGCGGAGCGCCCGGCATTGTGGGTGTGATTGCTCCAGCTCCATGGGTCCTGTGACAGGCTGATAATTTGTCCAGGGTGTATCCCACCTTCGCCCAGCAATAGCCAGGGACAGTCTCCAGCAACCCTGCTGTCCCATCGGGTTAAAAAGCTCAGGACACAAAGTCCTTGTATCAGTCAGCCACATTGGATTTGTTTACCAGCTGATCGAGTCACTCAAAACGTCATGTACCAAACCTGAGCCCCTAATTCGCCTGGTAATATCTGGTTGTAAGGGCAGGTGTGGCTATGGCTGAAGACAGTGTGAAGCCCCAATCATCCATTTTTCTTGACCGCTTCGTCCCTTTCGGGGTCGTGGGGTGCCAGAGCCTATCCCGGCTGCTGATGGGCGAAGGCGGGGTTCACCCTGGACAGGTCGCCAGTCTGTCTCAAGGCCCCAATCACACACCCATTCACTCTCACATTCACACCTAGGGGCAATTTAGAGTCACCAATCAACCTATGAAGCATGTCTTTGGACGGTGGTAGGAAGCCGGAGTCCCCGGTGAAAACCCACGCATGCACGGGGAGAACATGCAAACTCCACACAGAAAGGTACCAGCCGGGAGACGAACCGGGGCCTTCTCGCTGTGAGGCAAGAGCGCTAACCACTGCGCCACCGTGCAGCCCAAGCCCCAATCACACAAGTGTATTACAGTATGTTTGTTTAGGGGTGGACACTAAATCTTGCAAAGCTTAGAGAGATTGAGACAAGCTGCAATGAAACCAAATGGCTCCATGTGCAGGTGTGAAGGGTGGCAGATTTTGGAGATATGTTCTGCATACTAAGCAGCAGTGGATGCAGTTTATTTTTCCAGTTAAAGGGTGCTGCTTTGGAAGTTTTGTTTGTTCACAAAACTTCCTTTGAGATTTGGTTGATTTTTGACTTATATCTCTGGTTATTTGCAGTTGACAGTACAGTTTAATTAAAACATTCTGGGAAAATGATGTGTGGGATGTGGTTCTCAACAGTTACAAGGTTATTCTATGCATCCGCTATTAAATTAGTTGTATATTACAAATAGATTTTTATTTACTCTTTTTTTTTACTTATGATTAAAAAATGTCAAGATAGATGTTTAAATTCATAAAGTTGTTAGTAACTTCGTAGAGAAATGAGGAAGGAGACTATTATCTTTGTGTACATGAGACAATCAGTGTGTACAACACTACAACAGACACATTCAAACTCTTAGGAGTTGCACTCTGAATATGCCTCTGAATTTAAATGACCATCAAGTCGCATAAATCTCTGGCCCATTTTGTTAATGTCACTGACACCAGAGATCCTTCCACACGTCTACTTACAGACTTTAGCAATTTTCTAGTGTTAAACACACGACCATGTGCATCCCACAGAGTAATCTTGAGCACTTGGCTGTACTAAGGCAATTATATACAGTGGCCTCTTAGGTTGAACTGGAGCAGAGCTGCCCACTCTCTGTGAAACAAAGAAGAAACAGCAAAGACGCGGTGTGAGTCTTTCAAAGACTTTAGACTTCACTGTGTGTTTTGCTGAGGCTCAACAGCTTTGCAATTGAACGACAGTGAAAAGCGCTCTAAAAGATCATACTTAGCCAAGGCCACACAAACAACTACATTAGTCAGTTAACAGGGCAGCAAAACCAAAATTATTTGCAGTAAAGAGAAGACAGGATAAACAGTTGGATATTCAGAAGTCATAAATGTTAGAAAAAGCCACTGTTGCAACCATGAATATTCAACACATTCTCACTCCAAGCTCGTCACATATTGACATTTTGTTAGGAACCCATCTGCGTCAAAAACAGACTTTTTGGGTGTCCCCAACTCCTCGCTGGCATTAAATTACTGGTCCACAACCTCTGGGCAGCAAACCGAAATTGGTCCAGTACACGCGTAGTAGAGTGCATCGGTAACCTAACCCTGTACCGATACCCTAACTTGGTACCGGCTCGGGTCCCCAAACCTGATACCCTAACCTAGCACCGGACCCGTTGTTTTTTGACATGCTGCCTGTTCATAAAATCAAGAGTTCGCAACCCTTGGTACATGGTGCCGGACACGAACTGGTCCTCAGGACGCCTCCGGGGCCGGGTTTGGGTACCAGTAAAATCAAGGGGGCGCAAACATCGGGACGAGGTACGAGACCTAGACTGGTTCTCAGGTCGTGATCGGTACCTTTAACAAAACCTGGTACCCTAACCCTAACCGTCCCAATGGCGCGTCCGGTGCCAGGTTAAGTTTAGGGTACGGTTAGGGTACGAAAAACCGGACGTGTCCCTAGGACCAGTTGGGGTCTGGTACCGCGGACACTTGATTTCACCAACAGCCAGCAGGTCAAGAAACAACGCGTCTGGTGCTGGGTTAAGGTTAGGGTGCCAGGTTTCGGGACCTGAACCAGTACTAGACTCAATACCAGGCGCGAACCGGTCCAGGAAAGGTACCAGTACAGGGTTAGGATACTGGTACTGGGTATCGTACCAGTACTAGACCGGTTCTGGTTCATGGCCCGGAAGTTGGGGACCCCTTGATTTAATGGGAACAGCCACCACTTAAAAAAACAAAGAGTTGGGGACACCCAAAATTTCAAAAAGTCACGTGTAGTGGATGACAATTTGTTGAAATATGTATGGATGTTGTGTCGATAGCAAAGTCTACCATGTTGCATATTTAGAGAATGCACAATCTCTTTTCATATGTAAAGCAGGTCTGGCTTTGTTGTGCAAAATATAAAGAATAAAAGATACAAATGATTTTTTGTGACATGAATAGGAATAACACATATTGCAAATTATTTGATTGTGATTTCTCAGTCTTCGCTCAAAATTATAATCATTTTTCTTTATTTCTTTAATAGTGAAACGGTATACATTGATTTCCTAAGTAATATCATGTTGTATTTGCTTTCAATTTAATTATATCCATTGTCTTGTATGCGTTATTGCCTCACAGGGGAAAAAAGGCATTAAGTGTTGAGTATTGTATCTTTCCTGGCCTCAAACGCAAAAGGAGACGAGAGCTGTTTCAAGAGGTCCTTGGCAGTTTTCCACACAATAATAATCACTTTAGAGTAACACAAACATTTCAAGGAAAGGTTGCTTTAAAATGAAGATTCTGGGGCAAGAGAAATATATTTTCATTCATTCAGTTATAAAACTAGAACTGCATGTCGAGTGTTTGTTCCTTTAGATTTTGATGCTCATAACTTACAGCTAATGAAACAGTATGTATAAGAAAATGTCTAAGATCTCTGAAAGCTGTATTTATCTGTCACTTCAGCTACTGAAATTTTCCTTCCATTCATGTGATGAAACTACTCTTCGGGTGTCTTTTCTTGGTTCTTGTCACAATCTGGTTTAGGTTTTGTGTTTTCCTCCTGTCAAATTCACACCAGGTTTGAGTTGCTAATTATTCTCAGCTGTCTTCGTTCAGGTTAATTATTTAAGTGTCTGGTGTTCAAATCATCTGCTTTGTTGTTCCTTTTTAGTTCCCCTCTTTGTTTCAGATTTTTTTTCCCCACACATATGGAAATTGACAATCTGTGAGAATGCACCTTTAAGTTGGTTGCCAGCCGCTGTAAAACCAGAAGAAGAAGACAATCTGTGAGGTTTCAGGTTTCCTCTGTTCCACATTTTCAAACACCTTTGCGTTTTGGGTCCTATATCTCTAGCTCTTGATTCAGTTTTGATTTGGGTCCACTTTCTTTCTTCCCAATGCCAACTAGAGTTTTCACTAAATAACTTTTAATGTTATATTAGTTGAGTTTTTCAGTAATTTAACTAACTTGTCCTGGTTATATTAGTAGGGACTTTTTTTCCATTTGATTAATCGTGGCTGCAGTTGGTAACTCCGTCTCTCCCATACTCTATTAAACTGTCAAGTAACAACTGAGGCTATGTTCAAATTCCTTCCAAACTCATTATATAGAGCGTTTGTAATTTTCTAATGCTGTCCAAATCTACAATTCCAAAATCGAGCGCAGGAGTCTTTGCAAAAAACTAGCAAGCATCAGTGCTCACTACATTAACCAATATAGACCACAATGCATATTGCGGTTGAAAATTTTTGTGAAAAAAAAACGTGTATTTTAATCATCAGAACAAAGTCGAATCATAAATGGATGTTGTGAAATCTTCGCATTGATTTCATTTTTACGTTGTGATATCCAGCGTTTAAAAAAAAAAATGAAAGAAAAACTGTCAGCATTGTGTTTGAAATGCTTTTAAAACCCAGGATACTAAATAGTCCTGCACTATAAAGTTTGTTAGTAGTCAGGGATTACGGTGGGGATTCAGACATGGCCTTAATGAAGGCACACTCAAAGTTTTATTTTTTTCAGAAAATGTCAGTGCACCTTATAATCTGGAGACTTTATATATAGATACATTCTGGTTGCACTTACTGATGATCGTGAGGTATAGCCTACAGGTGTTCTTTGTTGCAGGTTGTGATGATGGTGTTATGGTGAATACAATAGAGTTTTTGTTTCTTTTCATGCCACTAACAAGGCTGGGAGTTGGCGTGGTCACAGTAACGTCTGTTTTAGCGGTATCAGTCTAGCTTTTTATATGTTGCAAACAATATTGGGAGTTACAGGTAGGCCTACTGTGAATTATGCTAATGCGTAATGTGTGTTTTGCTTGCATGTAGCATGCTACAAACAAGTTCTGCAATGATTTTATCTCTAAATTCTCTGTCTCAAATCAATTTATAGTTCAGTGTGTCAAAGATTTAAAAATACACCCCTCATTGACGGTGCGACTTATAATCCCTACCCCCGTAAAATATAGTAGCCCAGCCGTGCTAATAGCTGTAAAGAAATAGAGGAGAAGAGAAGTTTATAACCCCTTTAAACTATTTTTTTTTAATTAATATTCCAGGTCTAAATTCCCACCCTCCTTAAACTGTGTTATGGATGCCTACTGAGGAGCATAAAACAAAGCTATATGCATCTGCTTGTCCAAGGAGTTAAATTAAGGATCAGGAATCTGTGGCTGCAGAGCCACATGCAGCTGAAAGAAAAAAATACTTGAAAGCAACTCTTGTTTAAAATAAAAGCTGTTGACCTCTGTTGTTTAATGTTGTATCTAGAAATGTGCGCTCAAAATATTTTATACCTGCATCAACAGTAATGGATTTTCCCACAGCCCAGTAAAGAGTGTAAGCTGCTGTTTAGCTCTCTTTGATAGTAGAGTTTGGTAGCTGTGTTGCATCTGATGTTGCAAGTTTGTATTAAAACCTTTAAACCTTCTTTTAAGCATTTCCAAATATTCAGTGTCGGGGAAAAGATTCTGTGATTTCTCAGTCACACTTGCAGTGTCATATCCATCTTCAGAGAGACATTTCTGTGACGTCTGTTAGTTTTCCTTTGAGATGAATGGAACCAAATTTAGAATAATTGTCACAAAGTATTGTAGTGAAACCACAACAATTGACAGATTGATATTAGCTGGAGAATCTTTTAAATAATTTGTGGCATTACAGGAATTTAGAAAATATTTGAGGGCATTGGAGTCAGACAGGAAGTGAATAGATTGACATCTGGAACCACAAAGTCCCCACTGTTGTCGTTCCTGAAAAGGTCTTGTGGTCTCAGAAGGGAGCAATTTTCAACTGACTCAAATGCAAAAAAAACAAACAGGAATTATAAGTATAATGTTGATTGTATACTTAGCAGGTTATATAATGGTGCCACAGCTGGAATGAACCATTTATTACTTTCTCTTTTTAAGATTGCAGACATTTTTGTAAACAAGAAAGATCTATTGACACTCCAAGAAAACTTAGTCTTGAACTCTTTAATCATTTTTATGTGCATTCTGGTGAGCAAATAATTACAGCCATAGTTTATTCCAGTGAAATGTACCA
Source organism: Oryzias melastigma (assembly GCF_002922805.2). Classification (NCBI taxonomy): domain Eukaryota; kingdom Metazoa; phylum Chordata; class Actinopteri; order Beloniformes; family Adrianichthyidae; genus Oryzias; species Oryzias melastigma. Next base: position 6,263,733 of record NC_050524.1, on the reverse strand, counting down.
TGAACAGTGGAGGATAAAGGAAATTCAAAATAGTGCACGTTCAAATGAAGGCTAACCTTGAAGAACTGTTACTTTTATAAACTAGTTGAAGAGGAATCTGCATCATTCAAGTCTTTCACTGCTACGTTTTTTGATATGTGGATGGATAGATACTTTATGGTGACGGGTAAAACATTATTTCAAAATTGTTCTCTGGTCAGTTCATTTATTAAAAACTAAAATGTATCCGTCTTCTTTTTTTTTTTGGTTTCCATTATAACTTTTTAATGGACACCCTGCAGCCAATCAGAATCGAGGATTCACCCAGACATATATATAACTTGATATAAATAACGTCATGAAGGGGTTAATGCATTTATTGCAGCTGGGTAAAAACTCTTCGAGTCCTTTTGACACATCATCAAACTGAAGTGCATTTATGGTACGGAAGCTTGTTACTGCAGGAAAACAAACAGTTTAAAGTGAATCAGTGAGTTAAGCAAACTCCAAGATGTCTTTTTAACCATAAAAGATGCCCACAGTGGGAAAGGTAATAAAACCTCTTTACTCTGTGACAGGATCTGCTCTCTTTCTCACCTGGCAGCGCGGAAGAGAAGCAGCAGATGCTTTGTTTATTAATCCTGCTGTGCTGTTATCATGAGAGATGGGGAAAACATTAATTTTACTCTCCAGATTCTCCAACATCAGCGTACAGTAAATAGCTTTTTAGGATGAATGTGTTGACTTTAATGTCCAGGGCCATTTGTAACCATAAAACTAAGGACTACTCATCAGCATTTGAAAGAATTATAGCTGTCCGCCAGAATTTGAACTCAAAACTTCTCCACAAAACTGTAAACCTTTGCTTACCTGGCGAGAGTTAACCCAGGAATCTTTGGAGGGAATTTATTTTTGTGCATTCAGCCAGCAGATGGTTCAATTAAAAAAAAAAAAGAAGAAGAAAACGGTAAACAAGATTAACACCTGAATATAGCACTTATTATTAAATTCAAATATTTGCCAGACGGCAAAATTACCATAACTGTGTAATGAAATGAGTAATCCCCTTGTTATCGTCTCAGTAAATAGCAACAAGGTGTGATGAACACAGCCTGTGTGTGTGATGGACATGAGTTTGAGCTGCGAGATGCAGAGATATAAATACCCTTTTTGACAGTTTTCCGCTGCTGTCAGCCCCCCACTGTGATGGCGCTTTAACGCGCTGACAGAGGAAGTGAAGCCGCAGTGAATTATTGCATTATTGTTTGCAGATGCAAAACTTAATTACAAGTGCGGACATCATGTCGCAACTGCAAAATACTTTTGAAAAGAGTATAACTCTATTTAATCGCTTATGTGTTTAGCTGAGTTGTAAAAATACATTTTGTGCCAATTCAGTGTGTGAATAATTTGTACCTGTCTTCTCGTTCTGTTGCCTTTGATGCCGAAGCTTAACGTGTCAGCACAAATGATAGGAAATGTAGGCTAAGCAGAGGCTTTGAAGTGCATATTTTTGATGTACAGTTCAGGAAGAGGTGATAATTAAAACCTAGAAGACAAAACTTTGCATTTGGAGCGTTCTGAGGAGAAAATATTGCTTTCTGTAGAACAGAGATATATAATTTGTTCTTGGTGTTTCATAGTGAGTTAGTGAGTGAGTGCTGTTTTGCTTTACTTTCACTGAATGCTGCTTATCCACATGAAGGCCACCCGTGTTTGGAATCACACTGATCCACCAGACCACAACCTGTCATCTTGTAAAATTTTTTTCTCCCTGGAATAAAAGGAGATTTCAGTGTCGGTGCATTCATTTTGATGTTGAAGGCGTTTGAGTGCGGGCAGCGGCTCAAAGAGCAGTTATTTTAAGACCTAAGAATACTAAACACCATGCAGAAAGGTCTGTTCCCAACAGGGACAAAGTGTTTTTATGCTCCGGTTTATTATATAGTGACACTTCCAGCTATTATTGTTATTACCACGATTGTCCTCTGTGTGAGTGTCCAAGGGTATTTACTTTCAGAGCAGCTCTTTGTATGTGACTTTAGGAGTTTGTGTCCTTTTTAAGTCTTGCAGCATATTTACTAAAAGTTAACTTTTCACTGAATCTAATTTCTTTGTTTTAAGGCTTTTTCAGTCAAAAATACCAACACATTCTCATCCTTAAGTTGTCACATACTGACGTTTGGTTAAGGACTCCTTCGCGTCACTTTTTGACGTTTACGGTTTCCCAACTCGTCGTATATTGACCTGATGGCTGTTCGTAAAATCAAGGGTCTGTAACTCTCGTGATATAGTAACAGATGCAGTAACAGATGGGGACTTGTCCTCAGGACTCGTCCAGTACTGGTACCCTAACCCAGGGGTGTCCAAAGTCAGTCCTCGAGGGCCAGTGTCCTACATGTTTTCCAACAAACCAAATTCTTATTGGCTAAACACACCTGATCCAGGTAATCAGGCAGGATTTCTTGAGGTCGGCCCTCAAGGACTGACTTTGGACACCTCTATCCTAACCTTACACCAGTATTGGCACAGCGTCTGGTACCGGTTTGGGTCCAGTACCGCATCCGGTCCAGTGTCGGGTTAGTGTACCGGTTCTGGTTTGTGACCCGGAGGTTGGGGGACCGTGATTTAATGGGAACAGCTAGTGTCCCGAAACTCGTCGTTTTTTGACGTGCTGATTGTCCTGATAACGGATAACGTACGTGGAATCAATACCAGTTTAGAAAATTAAAATCAAAAAATGTAATTCAGTGTAGCCAGTAATGAGCAGTGTGAGGCCCAATGAGATAATTGTTTTGTGATATTGGGTTGTAATTTAAAAGAAGGCGTTCAGACCCTACCCTCTGTCAGAGGACGTGTGGGAGCTGTCAGATGGTCATGGAGGTTAGGTTTAGAGCTTCAGAGGGTAAAGTTCTAATTAATGATTGGTTAGACACAGGAAGAAACTGGTTAGGGTCTTCTCCTAGGTTAGGCTAAGGGATGAAGGCCAGGGCGGTTAGCCAGGGCCCATTAGGGTTAAGGTTAGGGGTTCCTAAGGGGGAAGGTTAATGTTTCTGCCACTTTAGGTCTTCGTCAGGCAATCAAATTTGTTGAAAAAAAATTAAGCACAAAACAAGTTAAATTAGTAGGGACTGAGGTGGTAGGATGAGTGAGTTTGAGGCGTTGTCTTCAGGTTTTTTTTATTTTAAAATCAAAATGCGACTGCGGCCTCCTAATTACAAATGTCACTGCGTGGGCACTTGCATATAGGCGGCCGCCTGATTACATTTTGGGAAATGTGACCGTAGTCTAACTGCTTGGCAGGATGGACTATAAAGTAGAACCAGAAAAGTGAGAATGGTAATCGGTCTCCAAGCGAGTAGGTTGACCTTGGATTTATCTAGCTCACACCTGACGTGCAGAACAGGAAGTAATCTGTTGCCAAACATAAAACTAAGAAGTGGCCTTTTTTATTAAGGGGTCAAATTGCAGTTTGGCTGGTTGTTCATGGTCATTTTTTAAAACCAGTTCTACAATTTAACAGATTACCTCTATACTAATTAAAAGTTAAAAGTCCAAGTGATTCTAAATTAGAATGTTGATGGATACTAATAAATTCTACTTCAACTCAGATTTAAATCAAAAGTACTGCAGCATCACAGCACATCAATCAAAGCTGTCCCCACAGTTTTTCAGAACCAAAACCCACAAACCAGGACTGAACTCTCATACTTATGATTCAGAGCTCTCTCTATGAAATGTTAGATGTCTGGTATAAACTTTTCTTGTTAAAAAAAAATGAATCAAAACTTTATGAAAACTCCAAATGTCTGAAGTGATTACTCCAGATTTTGTGGTGTCAGCGTTTCCTTCTGTCAGTTTGGTCTCTTTTGAAATGATGTGTTCAGCGGCCAGTCGGTCTCGTAAACATGGACAGACTGCAGTCAGTTTGCTAGCTGGATTTTTGGAGACACACATTCAACTCTGACCAAAATAAAGGAGTCCAGTTGGCTTTAAGCTCTTTGGATAACAGAGACCCGGATTACTTCTGTTTTCACAAAGCATTAGCTGTTGCAAGTTTGAGCTGGAAAAGTTGGAGATTTTGACTCAGAATTAGAGGGATTATGCTGAAAATAAACTGACAATCAGAAGGGACATCTTCCTGCAAAAGTATATGGAAATTTGGGGTTTAATGCAGATTTTCAATGGAACACCTTAAAGTTGCACTCAAATCATCCTTCGATCTATTTTCAAAGGGTTCCTTGTGGTTTTTAGACTTTGATTATTCAGTTTTTAGCCCCCAAAAAATAATTGTCGTTTTTTTTAGGGCATAGTTTCTGCAGAAACAAAATTTCTGTAGAAATTCACCTCTGAATTGGAGCAGACCTGTTGGTGCAGTGTAACCCCACCACAACTTCCCATCATCCATCTGTTTACATGCTCTCCCACGAGCTCACAGCCCCAACCTAGCATTACTGATGCAACAAAAACTGTACAGTTTTGAGCCAGATTCCAGCTCAGACGAGGAAAATGAAGTTGAGTATGGATTGTTTTGTCTGGAATGTATTGGAATGGAGTGGAGCAGGGAGCTTGTGGACCATCCAGAGTGTATTTTGCTTTACAAATGAGCTCTTTTTCAACCAGCAGTCAACCAAGTAGTCGTTTTTTGACATGCTGGCTTTTGCTGGCCTCATACCGGCACCGGATGCGGACTCCACCGTTTACCCTAACCTGGTACTGGAGCAGACTGTAACTGGGTTAAGCTGCATTCACACTGGATGTAATCTTGTGAGTGGAGGTGTTTGTTTTAGTTTTAATGTTAAGTCAATGTAAAGATGCAAGGTTGCAGGAGACTGTACCGGTTACTGTGTACTGCCAGCCTGTCAAAGAGCCCATAGAGCTGGAGTAATTAGCATGCTATGCTAGCTAGCCACCAGGTGGACAGCGTAACAAGCTCCGCTACCTGGAGTCTGGGAGAACACGCAAGCGTCGCCACCAAGGGTCTAACTAAGCTAGCATACCCCGCTGCCCAGACTACCAGTAATCAGAAACCAACAACAACAAAAAAAAAACACCAACTGGCTACAATTGTAGGGGAAATATTACACCGGCGTCGATTGCAGCAGCGGCACTCCAGCTTCATTGGCTTATGATGTTTTTATATCCAATCAAGACAATAATGAAAAGAGTGCAACAGTTAGTTAAGACAATAAACAATGTGTTTTTATTCATCCCCTCTCGGGTTAATGCTCAAACTGGGCCACAGACGGATGGAAGCAATGTTTAAAATGACCGTCATCCAGGAAATCCCGCACAGAGAGAGACTGAATGATCTGGTGAACCCAGATATGGCAAAGTGATTGCCAACATCTCTGTAGAGTTTCCCAAAGCATGTAAACAAGCTTCTCGCTCAACATCATCCATGTTTTCCATGATATGGAAAGAATAAATTCGCAAACAACTTTGGTGGTTGCTCCACGACCAGGGCATCAAGCAGTAAATTTGACATGCATCAAAAGAAAAGCGGCAGACATGAATCTGACACGCCTGCCACGTCCGGTGTAAATGCAGCATTATGGTACTCACACTGGCCGTATCCAGTACCACGCCTGGACCCCTGATTTAATGCTAACAGTCAAAACTTAAAAAAATGACGACTAGGGGACATCCAAAACTTCAAAAAGTGACCCAGAGGGGTCTGTAACCAAGCGTCAATATGTGACGAGTTGGGAGTAAGAATGTGCTGTAATAGTCTTCAATATTTGAAAAAATTCACACAAAAATGTGTTAAAAAAACCCAAAAGTCCACTGTTTTTTATTGCAGTGGGTCTTTAAAGTGAGAAAATTCTGAATTAGAGGTGTAAAAATAACATAATCGTTCATTTCCATTTGTCAGCAGTACAAGAAAAAGAATGTAAAGTAAACAAAAATCCATTTTTCACCCATGAGTGGCTCGGTTGAGTTTGTGAAAGGCCTTAAACACCTTAAATCACAGCAAACCTCCTCAGAGGATAATTGCAAAACTTTATCTGATTAGCCAGACGCAGGATGTATTTTCTGCCGGTTCTGCCTCATCACGCTCTTCTTGCTCTTTGTCGCAGAGGCTGACGTGAGACACAACAAGATTAGAGGGTCCTCTGATGAATGTGGGGGAGATACCACCTCTCGGGTGTGCACCGCCTCACACTGAATTACAAACACGGTGAAGCAACTTCTGACAGCAGAGCTGTGTGGCTAGCGGTGTGCACCCAACTGAGACCAAATACAGCCAGATAGTAAATCACTGGCTCGCAGGTTGAAAGCAGCAGCGGCGGTCAAACAGTTCATGGATGAGGCAGCATATTGGCAGTGAGCTGAGGATGTGTTTGAAGTTATGAAAGTAGAACTCACAACACAGCGGGGCTTTGTGTGCGGAGTGGGTTTGTTGTTGCTGGATAAAAAGTGATTCGACTTTCAGTTCTCTTTATGTTCCTTTACTGTGCAAACATTTTTGCACCTCACAAACCCAATTTTAATACCTGTTATTGTGCAAAATATATTTCTAAATTTGACAGCGGTCAAGAGTCAAATGTTTGACAAATATTCATTCCCTTTGTTGTTGAGAAGCTGCGTTCAGGTAGGATTTTGTTCAGGTTCCTCGCTGTTTTACATTTCACTGTGGCATACACTTTAAACTTTATTTTCTGTTTTATGTGACTTAGAAGTTAAAATTAATTACATTTAGATAAACGTTTAGATACACCTTTTTTGTTGTTGTATTTGTATTTTATATTTTATTAATAAATCATGAATTTACAATCTATTGGGGGATTTTTTTTTTCTTTTGATAACAACAATTTTTCCATACATGTCTTAGAATTCAAAAGCAGTAACATGAATATGAGTTATGTCTATCTATCTTTTATTTTGTGTTAAAATGTGACATTAAACTTCTGAAAATACACAAGGTGAGGCATGCAGTACTATCGACTCAACAGAGAGGGCGCTCGTGAGCTGGTATTTGTTCGTCATTTCTTACTAATAAAGTTTATTCAATAAAATCCCGCATTTTAGGCTGTGTCCAAATACGAAAATGGCGGATTTAATCTCATTAAAAATGATTAAAGGTGGGACTTAATCCAAAACTTGAAGTAAAGAAGGACCAATGCTGGACCAACACATCTTTAAAGAGACTGAGAGAAGATAAAGAGGACTTTTAGGCAGAAGTCGTGAAGATTTTCATCCAGAAGGAGAGGTGAATGGACTTCATTTACAAGTAAAGGTTTGACCCTCTATGTATCTGTACGTGAGAGAGTCCTCCATGGCATTCTGT
>NC_050524.1:6239483-6256388 GCF_002922805.2 Oryzias melastigma | reverse complement strand
CATATTCATTAATAACAGAATCGGTTAGATAGGGTTGTGGGTGTATAGGAGGTACTCCAGTTTGATGTGGTTTCTTCAAAACTACTTATAAACATTATTTTATCTTAGTTTCTGTTAATTTGGTCTCAAAACATTCCATCAGGGTTGGGATGGTCATAAAAATCCTGAAAAAGTTTTTATAATTAAAAATGTAATATCTGGGTCTTTGTCCAAAATGACGTCTTCTGTAATGTTTTGGAAAAGTCATGGCATTTTAATATTTTGGATACAAAAAACATTTAATTAAAAAAAGTTTAAGATGAGATTCAAGCTTAAATTGTAGAAGAATTTCAACTTCACACTTCTGGTGATGAGAGTTTATTTTGGTGTAAAGCAGGTTGAGTTTCATCAGTTCAGCGCACGGCGCTTTCAATTCTTCTACAAAATGGTTACTGAAAAAATTCTGATCAGAAACCTGCAAAATGCTGACTTTATTCCAAATTGTTGTATTGCATTCAATTAAAAAAAAAAAAAGCTGTAATATTCGTTCAAATCCTTTTGGTAATTTTTGTTTTAATTTTTTAGGAACTACAAAAGCAAAGAACTACAAACATGCTGTTCACTATAAGGTATAAGATGAGCTACAATTAGAAGTTAAAAAGCCATAATGTGTCTGCGTGACTGACATTATCCGTTTTGTTTATGTGCTTCATCACGATATCATCAGTCTATTTTGTTCTTCCTTCTTGCTGTATTCACAAACACTACAGAGCAAAATGTTGTGGAGGGATTAAATATTGACCGTATAAACTGTTGATTAATTTTGTTTGAGTCAATACCGACAAGAACATATGACACGAAACAACAAAGTTTGTGGGTGACCTGCTGGATCCTCATGTTGTAGGTGTCGTCAACTTTGTCAACTTCACTATCATTTTTTTTCTGATTTTTCAATGTAATTGTTTCTGAATGTTGCTATAATTTTTTTGGATATTTCGCTATAATTGTTTCTGAAGTTTGCTATATATTTTTGAATTTTTGCTGTATTTTTCTGAAAATTGTTTTCAATTTTTTTCTGATTTTAACTATTTCATATTTTAACTATTTTTTCAGATTGTTGCTATTTTTTTATTTTCGCTATAATTTTTTCCTTTTTTTAACATTAATTCTTTCTGATATATGCTATAATTTTTTCATATAAGTTTTTATGATTTTTACTTAATTTTTTTCAGGTTTTCACTTTAACTTTCTTATTTTTGCTATAAATTTTAGATTTTTATTATAATTATATCTGATTTTTGCTATAATTTTATCTAATTTTTGCTGTAGTTTCTCTGACGTTTGCTCATTTTTCTGATTTTTGCCTAATTTTTTCTAATTTTGCCTGTAATATTTTTTTCCTTATTTTTTTTCAGATCTTTGCTAAAATTTCTTTTTTGTTCTCGTAACTTTTTTTCTGATTTTTGCTTTAGTTTTTCCTAATGTTGCTTTAATTTTTTTTCTGAATTTGTTATAAAAATAAAGGTTACAGTTATGTTCTTTTAAGAACTTCATAAAACCCCTTTTTTGTTGAACTTTTACTTTGCCACAATATAACAAAGCAAAGGTTCTATTAAAATATATTAATTAAGGTCACGTTAATAACACAAAAAGCTAAAAGCATGACAGCACTAGTATCAATATGTATCTTGGTTTGATTTAGTGGCTCCAACTACAATAGTCTGACTGAAATATCTTCATTTTTGTTTTTGAAATTTAGTGAAAGGTTAAGGGAAAAAATGCAAAAAAAGTGCTCAAACCCTGATATAAATTTGTGTATTATTTTAATTATTAAACATTCTACATAAGTTCCCCAATTCTAGAAAGACCCATAGGTCCCTTGTTTGTTTGTAAATCTTGCTCCAAAAGAGTCAGTGCCTGACCAACCACAACCCTCACCACGTCAATGATTGCAGAGGGGGTTTTTCTTCAATCAATGCAATTATTTAATGTGTAGGTGTTGTGTACTTGGAGTGCATATCTTAAATTGCAGCGTGTTGATCTCTCAACAGCCACAAAATGGTTTTGATATAAAAAGCTGAAACATGAAATTCTCAAAACCTCAGGAACTAAAGCAGAAGATGTCCAGGTATCACACTCATCGCTTTTGCACATTCATTGACACAAATGTCTTGGTCCAAAGAGGTATCTAAGGAGGATCTTTTCGCTGAATAGTGGAGCAATAGCTAACATGCCTGGGGCAAGTTAAACCATCAACTGTGTGTCGAATCAGCCTCTCAGAGCGCTCGATCAAATTTCTCCTTGCACTCCTCCATCATCGGCTCGCAAGCCTTTTGCTGCCGGCTGCACAGCTCTGCCATGGGCCCGTACTGCAAAGAGATTTCATAAATCTGCTCAGTGCAGTCCAGTCAAAGGATAAAAAAAACACCTGAACTTTTCTGAAGCTGGAAAAAAAATAACTTAGAGAAAATCAAACATTTATTCTCTACTCCTTTTGGCAGCAAAGAAGAGGGATTTTGTTGCTCTAAATTAAGTCTAATATCAGCGAGAGTCAGAGTTTGGGCTCCTTCTCTGACTTTGTTTGAAGAAATAAAAGGGAATGGGGAAGAAAGTGCATTCGCAGACCTTGTCACAGGGGATTACAGAGCACTGGGACATGATGCACAAATATGACAAACTTGTGATAACAGCGACGGACTGGAATTGGAAATGTTGTACACAGTTTAAAAAACTCCTTTCATATCACATCATTACCCACGCTGCTGTCAGTGTGATAGTCTCAGTTCTCGCTGTTGCTCTGAAACAGTAGAAAGGAGCCCCAGTTCCCTTGTAGTCTTGTATTTTTGTCATTTCTGCTTCCTGGTATCCAAATGACACGACTGTCTGCACCTCCCCGTCTCACACGGTGTTATTTTGCACCGACAAGTCTGCTGGATTGTCCCATGAGTTCAGCTATTTACTGTTTGGGAAAAGATCATTCAATTGCAGTTTTTCTTGGTTTTATAAAGATTCTTTTACTTTCATATTAATATTTTTTTTCCCAAGATTTGACTCCTAGAAGACAGAAAACAAGGACGCCCTGCACAGCTTTATAGATTCCGAACAGGATTTTTTTTAATGATTAGATAGTAAACTTTCATCAGATGCTTTTACAGCTACACATTTTAATCACGTTTAACTACCATTGCAGCATAAAAAGCAGTTTATTGAATGTCCAGCCATATTGCTGTGGACTACATAAACTTTCAAGTTTTTAGTGGGCTTTCAGTGAGATGTTCATAAACATGCAGTGTGCAGAGCAGTTCTCCGCTTGCTCTAATTTTTCTGTGGTCTACTGTACTTGTTGTGTTACTGTAGCCTACTTTTTTAAAGTTACATACTCTGAAGTCTGGCTCAAAGACCGATTACCGACAGAGCACAGCAAACAGATTTTCTGGGTAAAAACAGAACAAGTAAGCCTTCCAAATTGAAAAAATCAGGTAAAATAAAAATTTAAACTGTATTTATGCGCCAGTATTGACTTAAATGTTCATGGGTGAAATGGAAGCCCAAATTTCCACTCTGCCCCCATCGTGCTTTACAGCTAATGTGTCTTGTTTAATAACACGCACACAAGGGGGAGGGTTAATCCCTACGGCAAGATGGCGTCCAGACAGCATTAGCTGGAAGTAGATGCAACAAGATTTCAGAATCGTAGCACCTGTTATTAAAACTTATTAATGAAAATGAACAGTTTAGTTTACAAGATTCCCTAAAAATGTGGCAAAAATTGTAATTTTATTAATTTCAAAAGGGATATTAACAGTGTTTAGATTTATAAAACTGTTAACCCCTTTACACCGAAACTTGAGCTCCAATTTTAGCATTAAAATTCCTTTGACTCCCGTAACTTTTGTATCCTTAACATGATCAATGTGATTCTGTCGCAGAGAAAAGCTGCTTGTGTCGGTATGCAACACTTTGTATTTGCAAAGTCTTGCATACCACTTTAAAGTGTTGCTTATGGCGCAAAACCATTTTACTCTGCAGATCAGCTCATTCTCAAATGCATAAAGAGTTACAGTATGTCAAAGAGGATGATTTAGATCAGAGTTTTGACAGAAACGTCTCTGGTGTTAAAGGTTTTAAGAATATTAAGAGGGGAAGCAGTTGAGGTTCGTATGGCCACTTCAAGAGATGTAATGAAAATGGAATGTACCATTGTTGTGGGGGTGGTTAATGTATCGAGAAGTATTCATAAGTTGCTCGTACTTATGACGTACAGGTGGGGCGATTGTTTGGTGCCCTTCGCCACACTCATAGCCCTTAGTAAGGTGCGAGCACTGGCCCCATCCTGACAACACCCAAATGCCCCACACACGGGTGTGCAATTGTTACATAAGTGCCTGTAGGACGCCCATTTCTAACAGAATTTGCAGGGAACTTGTACTTAGCACTCAAACAGCACAAACAAGGTTCCTTGTCCAGTTTGCAAAGTTTGAGGTGGGATAGAAAAATTAAAATCTGTGAAACACCACAGCTTCTTATCTACTTCACCCTCAAACAGCTGTGACTAAGACCTTGTGCTTGTATCTTGTAGTCCACTTTATGTTCCTGAATTATGATCTGTTCAAGTACTTTATAGCATAGTAAATCCTTGCCAGCACTTTATTTCCATTTTAAAAGATTAAGATTTTTTCTGGAAACTGTATTATTCATTAAAAAGTACGAACCTCATTAGGGTCTATTTTTGTCAATAGAGTTTTGCCAGGAGGCAGCAATGGTTTCAGGCAAGCACCACAACAGACAGATCCTCAAGGAAACCATTAAAACACCTAAGCAAACTACATACCGACTGCTTGAAAAAAAAGACGTCAGGTAAACATCCGTCTTTCCTCCAAACTAATCAACAAATTCCTAACCGTCTCCATTAAGACTAAATTATTCAATTTTTGCTCAGACCGCAACTCAATTCAGAATAACATTTTATGAAAATTACTTTTTTTCCCCCCAATTCTGGGAACATGAAAAGCTTCTGGGACCTTTTTGATTCCTCTTTTTGATACAGATGGAACAGGCCTGAAATAATGCTTATAGAATCTAAGATGCATCTTCTTTGCTTGTGCTTTCAAAAATTGTTCCTGACACGATCTGTTACTGTCGTTTCTGTGTCACTTCCTCTAATTTTACATTTGTTTTAAGTGAACATGATTTGTAATGCTCTTGGTTCCGTTTGACGCTGCCGTTCTTTCCTGGTTTCAGTTCTAATTACCGCAGCTGCAGCTTGTTGATTTGATTACTTCCACACTGTGAGTGTCACACTGTAGTTTGGGTTAATATTTTCCAGATCCTCGCATGTTTTGGCCTCGTCAGTCACGTCTCTCTTTTGTCAAATTTCATTTTTCAGGTTTTCGGCAGGCCATTAAAGGCATTTAAAGTCATTACATTGGTTTTGCAAAAGAATAAAGACCTCAAATAGTGATTAAGACACATTAAATTACACTCAGAGTGGCATTACAAAGTCTTTCAGTAGTTTGCAAGGAAAATATTTGCATACCTTATTCATCTGGGGGAGGTTAGACTGAAATTATTGCAGGGTTTAATGATGGGTGGGCCAGAATGTAGTGAGAAAACTATGAATTTGGGATATGACTGCAACTGTTGATGGTCAACATGGATAAGGATTTTGTAATACATGTTTAAAAGTGAATTGCCAACTTTGATGAAACTTGTGTTTTTTTAGCACGTTCTTGTGGCATTTTTCTGATGATGGAGGACATGCAATTTAAAATAGCATTTCTGAATATTTCGTCATTCAAATTGTTGTGAATCAGGACCAAAAAAGCCATTTGAAAAACAGTGTATTTGTGATATAGAAACTAAAATGGACGAGCAACAAACTCCCGTCTACACTCCATTCTGAATCATCTGTTTTTTTGACATTTTCATAGCTAGTGTAGTTTTTACAGGGTGAGGGTGATGGCCTCACACCCAACCTTCTCTATAGGTATAGGTTTATTGTTCAGAGTTTTCCTTCTGCTAGATAGGACTGACTGTCCAACACATTCTCATCCCCAATTTGTCACATATTGACGTTTGGTTAAGGCCCCTCCACGACACTTTTTGAAGTTTTGGGTGTCCCTAACTTGTCATCTTTTGATGTGCTGGCTGTTTGTAAAATCAAGGGTCCGCAACTTTCAGGACGTGGTACTGGATGTACTCTGGTCCTCGTTAAGCTTCCAGTACTGGTACTCTAACCCAGTACTGATTCCCTAACCTTAACCCGGTACTGGTTTGTGTCCGGTTCGCGCCCTATACTGCATGTCTGGTGTTACGCATCGCGGTAATAAAACCAGTTTTGGTTCGCAGCCAGGTGGTTGGGGACCCATGATTTAATGGAAACAGTCAGCATGTTGAAAACGAAACACCCAAAATGTCAAAAAGTGATGTGGAGGGATCCTTAACCAAACGTCAATATGTGACGAGTTGTGTGTGAGAATGTGTTGGCCTGTCAAGATTGCTGACAAATAGATTTATGTACGCCTTTAATTTTCCTGGTCTAAGCTAACATCTGGCTCAAAACTGTACGACCAGAGAACAGCCCTCCTGCCGCCCAGCACAAGGCCCCACTCACCAGTGAGCCCAGCTTCAACCAGGACTCCAGGCAACTACCCACCTAAACCATGGGTAGTCCAGTAGAGATCAAAGCAGATGCCACTCTCTCTGCCCAAGAAGATGGTGCCCAAGAGAAGTGGGGGTCCCCAATAAGTGTGGTTAACATGGGCTGACCAGGTTGTTGGGAATTTTGAAGAGGCCAAGTGCTTGGAGGCATTGACCAGAAGCAGCACCACAGGGACACTGACACCTCCAGACTCAGATGTGATGTAATCTCCAGCTCATGGCCTTTAGAGGGATCTCTCTCCTTAAGTTGATAGAGGACCATCGGGCCCGGAAAGCCAGGAACATGGCCGCCACCACGGAGGGCCCACCCGGGGTGGGTTAGGGGACATAAGATCAGTGACCCCACCTTCCTTGTTTAACTGGGAACACTTAAAATGGATCAAAAGATCATCAGAGTGTGTCTTAAACCCTAGCCTTACTTTGAAGTCCCATGACAAATGTGGATAAAGGTGGACAGGATTTCATGTCTGCCATGGACACCAGCGAAAATAAAAAATCATTGAAAAAAGAAAGTTCCAGGCCCTGTCTTGTGGGGTCCAGATGACCCCACTCCTAACGTCAACATATCTAGGAAAGCACAGGCTTTTGTGAAATTTTATATTTACTAAGATGAGCTGTAAAGGGCAGACAGCAGGGATCAAACGATTTCAGGTAACAAAGATCTCCAGTAATGTTTGAGTTAGGTATTTTTTAATTGGTTAAAAACCATTGTAGTACCAATTAAATGTCACTGTTGGCTTTTTTCTTTGCATAGCATTAGTAAACATCAAGCACATTTCTTGTTGCACCTTCACGTGTTTGTGTGTGAACTTTAACGCCCTCCTCATGGGGCCCGTGTGAGGGATGTACATTATCTCATGACTCTGCAGCGAGCTCCCATGGCAGCCTCATCAAACAATGCCATTATCCCAGATCAGCATGTGTTACATGGGTAGATAAGACCTGACAAATTATACAGCAGTTACATACTGCAAGTGGCAGGCAGTAAATTCTCAGCAGCAGCTCCATTAAATCTCCTCCAGTCTGAACTCTCCTGTCTAACTCCTGCAGCCTCGTCTCCTTTTTTAAAATGCCTCTCATTCGTTCTTTGCGGAGCTTTCTGATGTTTCCTGCAGAACTAAACAGCCCACAGCTTGGGAAGACTCCTTTGGAGATCAAAATTCTAATTAGGGGAATAATTTTAAGATTTATGCTGATCGTGAGCATTCTTTTTATTTTCTGGATTTAGGCGTTTCTACTGGCTGGAAGGTCACTCTCCAGCCTTGAGGTACCACCAGCAAATCATTAGACGGCATTAATGTGATGATAAAATCCAGGTTTCCAGGCACAGACATGGCTTTTTATTATTTTTTTTCTCCACTTTTCCTGTCAGACGTTCGGCATCAGATCTGTGCAGGCGCCATCGGTGCCGCCTTTTACCCGCTGCGGGCTTTTATTCTGACAGGACGTAAAGAATGGTGCATCCACAGAGCGTCGACATCAGGATGGCTGGAAGGCTCTCTGAGCTGACTGCAAACATCATCTACAATCAGTTTGGTTTCACACATTTAAATGCAGGAAAACATTTCTTTACCCACAATCCACCTCACAGAATGCAGCCAAACTTAAAAGTTTACTGACTGTAAACAAAGATTTTTCAGCTGCAATAAATATATATATATATATTTTTATCTTTAGGATTACCACCTCATAAGCGTTTGGTTTTTCCACATTTAATTTGGCCAAAAGAGCCGTGAAAAACTCGTCAGCAAGTAAGTGTGCCTCACTCAGCTTTGCATAATGCAAAGGATGTGGAAGTCCTCTAGTGGTGCTGATGCGGTCGGAACAAGCACATCGTGCCTCGTGGCATCACTGTCATACCCATAATCAAAATAAAGAATGCATTCTCCACTTTCACTGTTCAGGGGAATTGTGTGGAAAACAGCCACCCATGCTAAAATGGGTTTTACACCAGTGGTTACGGCGCATCTGCTCCAGGATTTCAAGAAATGTTGCCGGAAAAAAAGGGAAAAAGAAAATCATCTTACCAACACAATCTTGCTGGAGGTTATTTGTATCATCCGTATATTGAGCCAAATCATCAGGTTTTAGTCAAATAAGGCTGAACATAATAACAAGCTGCAGGAGAGCCTGCATAGATTTGTACTCCGGTGCAAAGAAATCTCCGAGCAGTGATAACTGTCATCCTGAAGGTCAAGATTTTCAATAGCCCATCCTCAGAATCCGAGATAGGCCAGGCATGAAGAGATGGACATAGAATAAGAAGAATGATTATAGTGAAATCTGGCATTTTCTGGATGAATGCACTTTGGCACATGGAGGCTGATTGTGAGTGACCAGTCCCAAACTGTCTGAGCATCTGTGCTGTCAGAGCCAGAGAGGGGATGGAAGGGGTCTGGGCGACTTCTTTATGCAGCTCTTATTCTCTCACAGCTGGGAGATCGTATTCAACAACACTATGGGGGAATAAAGACAGCCAGTCCTTTTTCTTTTTCTTTTTTCTTTTTTTGATCAATTTCTTAAGGATCATCTCATAGGATTCTTGGCAAAAGTATTGTTGCCTTTGCAACATCGGTGTAAATCTGAACGCATAAAAAAAAGATTATTTTTAATGAGGGTGCTTAAATGTGGGAAAACTGTTGTTTCAATGAGAAATTTGACAGATTTAGTGTTAAAAAAGCTGTTTATATGCCTGAAAATAGTCAACCATCCTTCAGATTTGACAGGATTTTTACAGTTAAAAGGGCTGCCAGCATAGTGCCAGAGGACAGAGAATATTTGTACAAATTTTATGAGAAAATAATTAGATTTTTAAAGTAAAAAATAATTAAAATATTAAAATAATAATAAGAAAAGATTGAGCTACTCTGGTTTAAGTGGGTAAGATGAACAGTTTCAGTTCATCACACTATGAGATAAAAATCAAAAGTTGGTTCAGCTCTTGGTGCCATTTTTTTCCGTGTCAAACCACATTTAATTGTACATATTCAGGAATGTATCTAACTGCTATTACTCATCAATTAACCTAAAGAATTCTGACATTTAGGGATGGATTCTATTTCTTTGTACTACTGGGCTGCCGTGATTAGTCGATTAGTCTCGACTATGTTGATTGTTAAAATAGTGGATAATTTACTAGTCAATTATTCATTTTTTTTCTTTATTTTTGTTTTTTTAAGCTCAAAACTACAGTGGACGCCTTCTAATGCCGCATCTGCCATTGTCTTTGACACATATGCAATAGTGCTAATCCGGGTCAGTAGTGATGTCACAGGAAGTTCTAGGAAGACTTGGGTACTGCAACGGCATGCCAACAGAGCTTGAAAGTGGGAAACATAAAAAAATAAATAAAAGACAAAAGTGTCCAATGCAATATCTGAAAGGCAGAACTTGTGTTCCATGGCAGCACTATGGCGATGCACGAGCACCTGAAGAGGAAGAACGTTGTGACTGAGAATGATAATGATGGAGAGGGATCGTCATCTAGCTAAGCTCAGCTAACATTTGCATAAACAGAGTAAAATTATTAGCTAAATGTTTTCTGTGCATTCCTGCAACCTCTGTCAAGTCTCTCTGCCAGACATCTAGAAATGCTACCTTTCAAAACTGTTTGGAATTATATAGAGTCAGAGAGTTGTAAAGTTTAATACAGTTGAGAGTACCGATTAGTCGACTAATCAGAAAAAATGATCTGTGATTAGTCGACGATTGAAATAATCGTTGTAGCGGCCCTGATGTACCCCTGGAATTTCTCCTGTTTTGTATAATTCAATTCTGATAATTAGAAGCCCAAATACATTTTTGAAATTCCCAAGTCTTGTTTCTTCTTACTGTTCTTCTTTTACACATCCTTAACTAAAAAATAAAATAAATTAAAGAATAAAAAGCCCTGCTTTGCCTCATTGGTTCCCTCAGAACTGTATTTTATTTTACCTATTTCAAGAGGCAGACTCAGTGGAAGTCTTGGCCAAATTCAGACAGAAATTATGTAAATTCAGAATATTTGAATTTCAAAAATCCAAATATTCTGGGTTTGTTGTAGTAGAAACTTGACCTTCCTGGAAGAAAGTTTACCTGAAGAAACACTGAAGATAGTTCTGACTCCTATCATTATCATTTAATTCATCTAGGAAAAAAAAACATTTGGGCTTGTTTTTATCAGAAGATGTTAGAGATTCCCTTTTTTTGCTATGATGTTAAAACAAAACGAATGAAAATGCTTTCAGATTGATATCAGAAAAAACAGTCTGGACTCAATTATTTTTTTCCTGAAAATGTAAATAATTTTTTGAGAGGATTTTTCTTTTACCATTTTGATGCCGCATATCATGGAAGTCATTTAGCACATTCTGGGGTAGATTTTTCAGTTTTATCTGCATTTTTTTTCTCAAAAACATTTTTTGACAAAAGATGTTGTGTTTCAACAAACCTTTAACAAAGATGAGTTTTTAGAAATGTTATATTTAAAGAACTCAAGTGTTATACAAATTCAGAAGTTGATTTCTGGATTTGTTAAACTTTGCAGAGTTTCATTACATCACTGTCTGGATTAATGGACATGGAACTGTCAATGTATTTTTATGGGCAAGACAATAAAAACTGAAGGTCTATTCATGAACATGCAGGTAGACTGAGCTTAGATAACAACATAAATAATATTTATCAGTGGGACTGAGAATCTCAGGGTAACTCAGGATACGATACGATTCACGATGCATGGCTCACGATACCGATAGTATCACGATACAGGAAACATTGCAATAATTAATAAATTACCTAAATCTATGATATATCACTTTTTTGTAAACAAAATGATACATAAGTATATATATATATATATATATAGTTTACCTCTAAACCTTTTTTTAGATACACTTAGCATATTAAAATATAATATATGAATCTAACGTTCTTTGCAACATTGAAATAAAATTATCAATAAATACTAACGTGTCTATAATTACATACATTTTAAGGTAACAAATACTCAAAACTCCAACTAAGAACTAAACAGTATATAAAATGGCCTCCTCACTTAAAAAGAGCAATACTTCTGAAATAAAAATTCACAGTGTTGTATCTTAATTAAGTTTACAAATTATGTCAGAGAATTTATTGTTATTGAGACGCAATATGAACTTTCATACCGTTAACATTATATGATCATTGTTTTTTTTTTTTTTACAGTGCTGGCAGCCATATTCATTCTCCCCTCTTTTTTAATTAAAATTTCCTGCATTTATCCTAGATAAACAACACTTTAGTTACATGCTCCACGTGTGTAGCATGCAACTAAAAACAACAGCACTGCTATGTGTCTCACTTGGACGGTCTAATACTGCGCACCTCTCCACTGGAATCTATTGTATTTTAGTGCTGTGTTTGGCCGTTGGGCTAAAAGCTTATTGATGACGTGCCACTTGTACCAAACATCCTTACACTTCACTGTAATGCTCATGATAAGCACCCCCTAGTGGACTTCTATGGTATTTAAAAAAAAAACAATTAAGAGAAATCGTTCGAGAGTTTAAATATCCCTCACCATACCGATTTTTTTTTGTCCCACCTCTATAGTTCAGCATGTAAAATATCTCCTGTCAAATCTAGGATCTTTGTAATATGAACTAGAATAACCATTACAGTAATATATTTTTTAAGAGTCAGAATTGAACACGATTTTTTTTATTCTAAGCAGGGAAATTTTTCTTGATAAAACTTTAATTCATTTTTATAAGTTTCAAGTTAATATCATTAATAATCAACACACAGACATTTAGAGCACAGAAGCTTCAGTAACAAGCACTGCATCTGCTGTAAGTTTTCAAAATGACAAATATAATTTCTTTAGATTCCATCAGAGCACATTTAATTTTCTCTCTTCTGTCTTAAAGTAAAACAAGCTTACATAATGATCCAGAGGAGCCAGCTCAGCTTTAAGGAGGAGAGAGCTTTAAAATTTACACAGTAGGTCCTGCATGAAAATTAAATTTTTATGATCCTAGTCATCTCAACAATTCTATTACTGTCTGAGGACTTCTAACCTGAAGTCACACACACCTTTAAGACAAATAGTTACAATACTAACATGAAGTTACTTAATAAGCACAGGAATATGAACACATTAAAAAACTAGCAACATTTTTGCCAACATAAATTTATGTTGTTGTTTTTGTTTGTTTTAAGATTTTGAAGTGTTGTATGTTTCAGAAACAGTATTCATTCTGTGTAACTGCTATCTTAAATCACACTAGGATTACCTTTAGTAAAAGACCAACTCTGATTATCTCTTGATCTTTTGAAAAGCGTTCCTAGTGGTCTTTTAGTTATGATTATACCGATTTTACTATAGCCAAAGACGTTCAAAAGAACTGTCATTTTCTTGGACATAGTTTCTGCAGAATGGTAGGAGTTCATTAGAAAGTCACCTCTGAGTTGAGGTTGCTAATTGCTCTGAGTAACCTCACACCGCTCTCCCTCCCCATTGCCGAGAGCTCTCTGTTTACATGCTCTCCAGCTAGCTTACAGCACCATGACCCTGGAAGGGATATAGCAGGTTAAGCAAATGGATGATAGATGTCTTCCATCAGGGATGTGTGAGTAACTTTTAAGGGGTTGAATAGAAATAAAAAAAAACTGAACTTGAGAAGACTCTGGATGGAAACAGAAACAAACAGTAGTTGAAGATCTTCAGGAAACCTTTGACCTCTGTCATTATAACTAAAGAATTGCGTTGAACTTCTTCTATTTACTAAATACTTATTTTTGCACCATTTTACAAATAATTTCTTTAAAAATCATACAATACAATTTTCTAGATTACTATTTTTCTTTCAAATATGAAGTGGGTCATGAAAATGACAGATTTCTTATTATTTTAGGAGGAACAACTTGTGGAATTGAAGACAAATCCATTTTATTCCCACTAAGTTTGCACATACGTACATACAGAAGTAAATATATCTCCTCTGTGTTGTATTATTTTTTATGAATATAGTTGTATAAGGCTTATTGCTTTCTTTTTAAAGGAAAACCTTCTGCTTTTGCTCTTTTTTTTAAATAGAAAACAGCGTTCTCTGTGTACACACACCTTTAAAGAACTGCAAAAGTGAGAAAATAAAACAATGCTGCAAATAGAGGTGTTTTTGAAGACAAAAAAATGCTAACATTTAGCAGTTCCCATGAGTCTTTGGAATTGTAGCACCATTGTTTGCCCACTCACAGCACACGTTGTCTTTTGTCTTCAAGCTGCTGATGGAAATGTTACATGAAATTCTTGTGTTTCAGGTGTCGTTCTCTGATCCGGCATTTTTGGGTTTGTTCTCTGTGTACTTCTGTGTTGCTGTCAGCTGTCGATGCTTTTGAGATTTATGATGCAATCACGGCCTGTTTAAAAATAAACATGATATTATTTGTCATGAGGCTTTGCAACCTGCTGTGCCAAAAAGAGGAGAGGAGTATGCGTCGAGTATGAAAACGACTCGACCTCTTTTAGCTCATCCGAAAAACATTCTTAACCTCTGCTCCTTCGCTGCGATTAGTGATAAAATTTTTTTTGTTTAAATCTCGATCTGATTGGAGAGGATGAGCTGCGATTGCAGCCTGCTGCATGAAACAAAGGTTTTTCACGGCTGAGGGAGGCAGTTAGGTTGCTTTTGTTCCCTCTGCAAAGCTCCTGTTGGGTTGACCTAAGTCGGGCTGACATATTCACCTCCTATCCACAGTACCTATTTCTGGATGACTGTAACTTACTCTGACATTGCTAGGGGCAGCATTTCCTCTGTATTACTCACAATAGAAAGTCTCACTAATGTGTTTTGGCTCTATTTTTTTTTCTTTTTCTCCAGTGAAAAGAGGGTAAAAAAGATGAGGCTTATGATAAATATGTTGGGTAAACACAGCTGATATTGTAACATAGAAAAAAATGACATTAAAATACATTAATGAACTGTATCTATACAGAAATGTGAGCAACATGAAGAAGGTAGCCATAATTGCAGATAATGCTAGTGTGAATATATCTAGTTTTTAAAGCTAATGATGGTTAAGATGTGTGCTTTACATCCAGTTTGCACATGAACCGATTAGTCGACTAATCGGAAAAAATAATCGGTGATGAGTCGACTATTAAAATAATCGTTTGTGGCAGCACTAGTTTGTTTAGACTAGAGAGGATGTTAGTGTTAAAGACAACAACAAAGCTTTTTAAGTTCCAGAAACTGATACAAAGTGCAATACACCAGGTATTCATAGAGGCTTCTAACGCCATTGTGTATCTAATAAAAGAAAGTGTCATACTTGTTTGGTCCACTTTATATCAATTTTCAGAAGGACTGTTATTTTATTAAATCATATTAGATGGAAACAACCAGAGTTCAAAAACATGTTTTTACCAGACTTTTCAATAACAAATTTTTCATGCGTCTTCACCCAACGTCCCTTCTACTTGGCTTTATAATCTTTTCTAGTTATTGCATCCAGCTGTAAAGAAGTAAAATATGTTCCCCCAGGTTTGGATCAGTCGTCCATCATTTCAATTTTTCACAGTGTTAGTGTTTCATTTGACATTTTGTGTGATTAATCCACAAAAGAATCAATAAACATTATCTGAAGGCACTGAGTGTCAAGGCCAGTACAAATGACTGATACAATTAGACGTGCCTAAATCAATGCGGGTTTTGGTGAATAATCTAGAAATATAGTGTGCCTCCGCTTTTCAAGTCCTAGATAGCCCTGGGCAACGTATGCTCGGGCAAAGCAAGGTTGGGGGAAAAGGAAGGAGAATTAACTTGAAACTCATTTTAATCAACCTTTTCTCACCTCACATAATAGGCTACATTTTTCTATCTAGTCCATCAGGATAATCACCCTTGCTTTCTGGCGGCGCAATCAGTTTGACTCAGTATCAAAGTTGAAATCGCAGATGGCACAAAGAGGTCTAAAGGTCTGATGGAGAAGGATGGTCCCGACTCCACGTCTATTTAAATGAAATATGCTCGTAGATTAAAACCAGCTTTTGTCATTTCAAAAGAAACGGGCTGGAATTTAAATGATCAAGGAGGCTCGTGCGCATGGCGGCAGAGTTTACTTTACAGCTGAATCTTTTTAGAATTTTCTGCAGCAAAAGACAATGAGTGTGTATTAAAGTTGACTAAATTTCATCTAAGATAACTAAAACCTTTAGGATACCTTTTTATTGTTAGTCATTTATGTCTAAAAGACCAACCCTTAACCCTTTAACAGTGGAACTGTCTCCAGCGAGATCTAAATAACACACACATAACATGACTACAGTGTAAGACTTTACATTTGTAAAGTTTCGCATGTTGGTAAGATGTCGCTTTCCTCCACGACATAATTGGCTGACTGATTGAATAAACATTTCATCGTCGTAAACAGTTGCATATTGGTGCAAAGCTGATGTTCTCTGCTTCAGGATCTGCTGGAATTACGTTACTTGCTTAAATGGTAGAAAATTACAGTAATTGGAAAAAAATATATAAACAAATAATTACATGTACTCACCATTTTTTACATTAATTTAGGACTGGGGGATACAATGATAGCGATTGAACTTTTTCACAATAGAGGAGTTAGTCTATTGTGATACACTTATTTTGAAGGTTCTGAAATTGACACTCGCCAGTAGAAAGCATTTTTTCCTCTTTGGCATGTAAAAGTTAGCGAGTTAGTCACCACATATGGAATAAATGTTTGCATCTAATTATGTTTATTAACTCTCATTTTGGTAATTTTTTTTGGACCTTTCCTTTGTCTGCATGCAAGGCAAACAAACATTCACAAGATATACCATACCTCTGCTGTCACTTCAGCTTATCTTCTCTGTGTAATATTTAGTTTTTGGCTGATGTGGAACATCAAGTGATTTATAACAGGAAATAGTCAGAACTGGAAGACAAACCCACTGGACTTAACCAAAAGTTAACCCAAATTTAATAAAAAGTGTTTATTTGGTGACTGCAATATAATATTAGCATGATGCTAATGCTAACGAGCTGCTCCATGTGTAGCCTGTATGTTTTCATGGATTAGTTTACAGTCAAACAATATTTTCAATGACAGAACTTTGAGACGTGGTGCATAAATGAAAAAAATGAATTTGTAGGACATTCATTAAAAATTTGTTTTAATATAATGACAGAATTGAATCCACTGTGTTTTAGCAGCGGGTGTAAGTTTCCCAAGAGGAGTCATATATAAAACAAATAAGATAGGGCCAAGTACAGAACCCTGGAGAACGCCACAAGA
>NC_050524.1:6198008-6238762 GCF_002922805.2 Oryzias melastigma | reverse complement strand
TGCAAACTCCACACAGAAAGGTCCCAGCCGGGATTTGAACCGGGGCCTTCTCGCTGTGAGGCGAGAGCGCTAACCACTGCGCCACCGATACATGTACTTACCATTTTTGACATTAAATTAGGACTGGGCGATAAAATGATAGCGATAAAACTTTATCACAAGAGAGGAGTTAGTCTATTGTGATACACTTATTTTGAAGGTTCTGAAATTGACACTCGCCAGTAGAAAACATTTTTTCCTCTTTGGCATATAAAAGTTAGCGAGTTAGTCACCACATATGGAGTAAATGTTTGCATCTAATTATGTTTATTAGCTCTCAGTTTGGTAAATGTTTTTGAACCTCTCCACTTCCTTCGTCTGCGCGCAAGGCAAACAAACATTCACAAGATATACCATACCTCTGCTGTTACTTCAGCTTATCTTCTCCGTGTAATATTTAGTTTTTGGCTGATGTGGAACATCAAGTGATTTATAACAGGAAATAGTCAGAACTGGAAGTCAAACCCGCTGGACTTAACCAAAAGTTAACCCAAATTTAATAAAAAGTGTTTATTTGGTGACCGCAATATAATATTAGCATGATGCTAATGCTAACGAGCTGCTCCATGTGTAGCCTGTATGTTTTCATAGATTAGTTTACAGTCAGACAATATTTTCAATGACAGAACTATAAAACGTGGTGCATAAATGAACAAAATGAAATTGTAGGACATTCATTAAAAAATTGTTTTAATATAATGACAGAATTGAATCCACTGTGTTTTAGCAGCGGGTGTAAGTTTCCCAAGAGGTGTCATATATAAAACAAATAAAATAGGGCCAAGTACAGAACCCTGGAGAACGCCACAAGACATTTTTTTTATAGCAGAGCTTGAGGAACCAAAAGCCACATTGAAATAAACCAGTTTAGAACGGACCCAAAGAGACTGCAGTCATTGTGATGACGTTCAATCAATCAGAGACTCAACTAATCAGTGGGTGGAGTGCAAAACTAAACATGGACAATCTGATTGTTCTGGTCCTGAACTTTATATTTTTCCTGTATGTATCAAAAAATTTTTAGAAAAAGGTATTTTTATTTTTTACCTTCTTGGACTGACAGCAAGTTCTCAAACTGGGTCACAGAGAGACAGAAGTAGCGCTGAAAGTGGCCATCATTCAGACGCAGCTTCTTTAGTACATGGTGAACCTCGCCTTACTGGGAGAATCTCTGAACGATCTGGGGCATCAGGATTTGGACAAACGTTAAGCACCAAAACTGACTTGCAAATCATGTTTGGTTAGAGGCTGAAAACTCTGTCCTAACTGCAATAAATGTCTGTCTTCACAATTATTCCACTGGGATAAGAATCCCTATTGGAATTATAGTGTTGAAAGTCAAAGTGAATAAAGTGACTTGTTGTTTTCCTGCAGGAAAACAAGTTGACGTTGTCCCAGTTTAAAAAAACACATATGGGCAATTTGTTTGAAATTTAAATGAGCTTATTTGCAAAGATGACCAGCGTCTTGCTGAGTTGTCCAAAATCGTGTTTTGTAAGATGTCATCCGATTTTGTGTAAACCATCTTTAACATTCCGGATGTATCTTTTTTGCATGGTGTCTGCTCAGAAAAACTGCATGCAGAACTGTATTGCTGTTGACATTAACATAGATGCACTGTATATATTTTTAAACAGTTTTACTAAAGCTTCACTGAGCTTCACTGTTAGTTTCTTTTGTCTATTATTTAAAATTTTCAGACGTGATGTGTGGAAGTTTGGTTTAAATCACCTAATTGTTACAAGTTTTATTAAAGCAATGCAGCTTCTGCCGCTACAAATAGTAGGTGAAAAATGAGGTTAAAACTGGTTGGTTTTACACTGGTGTCAGCAGCATGCGTTTTCAAATGACCACTTGCAATGTAAAGTCTGTGAATACACGTTTTGGGCTTCTGCATTCAAAACTTTTGTATTGCTCCGTGAGTTTTCAAGCCTGTTTTCAGCCTCTACATTAGGGGCGGGCAAATGAATCTGATGATTGATAGGATCGTTACAAAGGTGAAGTATTGATACTAGTGGGATGAGATTGATACTTTCATCGCAGGTTTTCTTTAATACATACAGTAAAGAGCTTAAATTTACTTACAGATTTCATGCGAACGCAGCCTCTATCTGTCTGCAGTGTTGCCAGATTGAAAAACACCCAATTTGAGCGGAAAACTACACAATCTAGCAACACTGTCAGCGTAAACATCGCACCGCCCGGCTGAACACACCTTGCCCCTCCCCTCCCTGCTTATTTACAACTTTTATTTTTATTAAGTGTTTTTTTTTATTTATTTTATTACTGCCTTTGTTTTAAAAATATGTGCTTGTGATGCAGATTTTTTTGTAGTAGCTTTTTTAAAATTATGCTCTAATTACTCTTTCCTTTGAACATTATTGTATTATGCCATTGCTAAAATACATGTTCAATATTTGATGCACGTTCAATTCAGATTGTTATAATTAGTTACAAAAAAATTGCCAAAAGTCTCTTTCCCGTGTTTTATTATACACTTATTTAACAAAAAAATGGTGTATTTCCAAATTGGTTCAATAATCAAACATTTAAAGAAAAAGTGTTGATATATGTATTGATATCGATGATACTAGCTGTGTTACTTGGTATCGAATCAATACCCAAATTTCCAGTATCGTCTACCCCTACTCTACTTACAGTTGAATATGTGTTGAAAGTTAAAGCAGTTGAACTTTGATCAATCAAGGACTCAGATTTGGTAGTGACATATGGATTTTGTTCCTTTTACTTTATGGATGTAGCAACCGTTTGAAAATTGATTATAGAAGAGAAGTAATAGTTGTGGTTTGTGCCCGGCTAAAACTATTCAACGCCGGGTCTTTCATAGACATCTCACATCTCATAGTCATCTCATATCTCGGAGTGGGAGAGATTCCAGGTATCATCTGTGCTCCTGTTCTTGTCTGTGGACCTCGCCCCTGGCTCGTCTTGGCTGTGGACCACGCCCCCAGCTGTCCTCCCGTTCTATCTGGATGAACACTATTCAAATACGTAGTTGAGTTAGATAAGCTAATTCTTCTTTAACAGTCCTGGTAAATCGCCTGTCCGTCCTGGGAGAGGATCTCTCCTTCATGTGGAGATTCCTGAGGGTTCTTCTTTTTTCCTGGAATCATTTTTTATGTGATATTCCTTATTAAGAAAGCAGATGTAAGAGCAGGGATAACCACTTTTGTTTAGTCTGTTTAGTTTAGTTTAGTAATCAGCTATTGTTTGTATTTTATAACCTACTTTCTGGTTTTGTACAATTACCGGTATGAAGCCCAATTGAGACAATTGTTTTGTAATATTGAGCTATAAAAATAAAGCTGAATTGAATATATTGGATTAGAGCTGTAAGATTAAAAACCAGGAGTGAGATTTGCACCGCTTTGACATTTTGCATCAAACCTCTGCCAACTGTAGGTAAATGCCCTAGAATTAAATAGCAACAGTCCAGTGTAAACACTGTATACTAAAAGATACTTCTTAATACACTTTACTCATGAAAACCATAGTATCCATTTTCATGTTGTCCTTTAAGGTGGCCACATAAGCCTCAAGGAAACACATCTGTGTTCCCTTTAAGATGCAGTTTTTCTACAATCCTCCATGGGCCGTATAACCTAAAAACTAGAAGCATCCCCATGCAGGTGCATACGACCAAGGCTTAATACATTTTTAGTAAACTTTCACTGTTAGCTAAGTCTAAGAACCTATTGAAGGCAGCTTTGTCATGCTAAGATAAAAATATGGCAGTTTTTTCATGCTAATATACAGACACCAATAATAAATATGAGCTGAACAACAGTAGACTGTGTTTTTCTTGTTTTTGTTTTTGGTAAGACAATCTGGCTAAGGAAGCTAAGTTTTGAGTGTAACATTTTGCTCTCCATGAGGGCGTGCCACCTTAAAAGTGATGTCACCAGACGCGTCTGAATAATGGCCTTTGATGCTCCAGCCAAGAAAAAATGCCCGTCAGATCTTCCTGACACGTCACCTCCCACTCATATCTGATACTACACGAGCAGCTTCAGTTTACTTTTTAATTTCTTTCCACAACAAAGAACAAAACAGGCAGCTGAATCTGTAAACAACTGTCTCCATTTTTTCCATCTCAGTGCTTTGATGCGACCCTAAGGTGATGCCAACGGGATTGACAACTCGCTCCTGCGGGGCGTTTGGACGTGAAATAAATCACAGAGACAGGCCCGACCCTCTCAGTGCTCTGCTCCTGGACACTAATATATCTCTCATCTAGCTCGCTGCCCGAGTCACAGATGAGAAAACGACAAGGCGCCTTGGGGAAATGAATGGCATGCATGCAATTTACTAATACATGAGAGAAATAACAGCTCATAAATGTCGGTAGGTTAAGGGAAGAAGGTGTAGATTTGACAGCAATTAATTTATTCCCAGCAGCTTCCAATACAGAGTGAAGGCGTGGGGCATGCTGAGCTTTATCCAAGGAAAACATGTCTAAACCACCTCAGAGGGAAAACACAAGAAGTTTTCTTGATGGCCTGCTTTTAGGTAGGAAAGACCATCCACGGCTAATGAAGATAATGAGGTGAAAACAAAAGGACGGTAATCAGTTGCTAAATCCTTTTCAAACGCGGCGCTGAGGAGCCTAAAATAGTCCCAAAACCGTTTTCAGCAAAGGTGTTGTCAGAAGGAACAGGTCTGTTCTCTTTGTCACACTTGATTAGGTGTTGCCAGAAACAGTCGCAGCAGGGGATGGCATTTCACATTCCACCCCGATTAATGCAAAACCGACTGGCACAAGATTGTAAGCGCTGCATCGCATCTTATTTCACGGGTAAATAAAGGATCAAGAAGGCATTACAGACTACCACTCCAACACCTAATCAAGTTATTTGCACACGCCACGTAATCACATGTTTCGTTTCAAGTGGATGTTAAGTATTTATGCTGGCGATCACATGACCTCTCAAAAATATCTTCTTTTTTTCATATTTAATGTCTCCTGCCTAATTTAAAGGAGAGAATTGGAGCAGAAAATTTTTGCGGTCTCCATGGAGGAGGAGCGGCAGTCCCACACACACACATACACAACGTTAAGTGCTATCCTTTCCCGTCTCATGACCTGATGCCAACAAAAGGGATATTTGTTTGCTCTCAAACGTGCAGTCAGAGCAGACATTTCCGCATCAAAGTTGAGCGTTTTTAGGCCAATGTGTCACTCTTCTAGCACGCAGAGCTTGGAATGATTACAACGATCCCTTCATCTGTTTCTATGTTATCAGTTTCATTAACTGTAATATTCCTGCAGATACCATTTCAGCCTAAGGTGTCAATTAATATCAAATTTAGATCATAATTCTGAGATGTTCAACTAAAATATATTTTGTATCATTTGTATGATCAAAAAAGGCATTTTTGTGGACAAAATGAATAATACCATTTGCTGGCTGTTTTTCTCTTTTCTAAAGAAAAGTAAAACATTTTACTGCCATTTAACCATTTAAAACAACAACAAAAACATTTTATTGACCACTTGATAAGCTAAAACTTTCACATTTCAATGTTAGAAAAATAGGCAGTGAAATAGTTAATACTGTGTGCAGTAAAATGTATTGCACGACTGTGCAAAAGTACGAGGAATGATAAAGATAAAAGGTTAGGTGATTTGAGTAGAAAATACATTTCCATAAATATATATAAATATAGCTTACCTGAGGTAAAAAAAAAAAGTTTATAATGTCCATGTGCTGCAGAAGTAATACTACTGTGCAGTAGTAATTGCACAGAATTGCATATGTAGTATTTGTTATATTTATCTATTGTATGTATGCATTGTCATCTGCTTTTCAAATCCCACCATTAAGACAAATATAGGCCTATATATGTGTGTCTTAAATGGGTTTGTGGTATGAAAATAATGTTAATCCTAAACCACAGTTTGATTTGATTTGTTTAATAGACTTTACTGTTCCAATACCCCGCTGCTGTCTATGACTTTAAATATATATCCTAATTTAATTTATGTTTAAACCAATTTCATGTTTCTTGAACAAATACAGTAAAGTCCTGTTGAGCTTCGTCTCTCTCACAATTGAATTAACGCTCTTACAGAAAAAGTACAAAAGTCAGTCAGAGGAGCTCCAGTCATTTTCAACAACATATATATATATATAGATAGACTCTTATTCACACCTCAGAGATCCAGTCCCAGATCGCTCATGTGGAGGATGATGTAGACATCTGTCCCTTAGAAGATGACACCACTTTAGTATTTATCTACACTTCTGTGGTCTAATATAATACAAATAAAACCTCTTGGGTTGCCTTCAGATCTAGAGATTGAAAAACACATTTCAACCAGTCTGTCTTCTGTTTATTGTGGTTGTAAGGTTAGAATTTTTATTTCTATTATTCACGTAAATGTTTAAAATGACATTATAGGGCTTTTTTTGTCTGTTAGAACAGACAATGGTTGGTGAAAACATATCCTAAATTGAAAGCAATTTCTCAACGGCTCATTTTATGTACAAGTTTCAACAGTGATCACAAATGAGAGGAGATTTACATTTTGGAATATATTAATTGACAGTGATGCATTTGCTCCCTGAAACACTCACGTATCATAAACTTAATCCGTCTTAGTCGAGCCTCTTAAATAGATAGGCACTTTTGATACCAATACACATGAAAGGAAGCTGTTATGATGATTTTAAAAAAGGAAAAAAACAGTTTTTATTAAAATCCCTTGCAGAAAAATATATATGTTGACCGATTTCTTTGATTAAATTGCAGTTTTTTGATGCACAGATGACTTATACTCCAGCAAAGCTTCACAAGCAAGGTATCGCATACATTCTAGCATTTATATGTTAAGATGGAGCGCAAATGCACTGACCTCAACAAGAGGAGTCACTTCTCAGCCTCCAGAGATTCTACAGACCAATCTCACAGCGTGTAAAACATGCATGAGTAACCCGTAACATCACGGGGAGTTTTTGCAAAGCCAGCCTTGACATCTCTTATATAACGCTAATAGGGCAGTCCTTGGCGACACAGCAACCACTGCCATCTCAGAAAATATATTTTCCAGTCCTAACATTTCTATACTTGTGTTTGGAATAAATAAAATGAAGTTGGATTTTTTTTTTCCTTTCTAATGCACTCAAATGCACAGGCTTAGTTGGACCACATGCATATATTGCTCAGTGGCTCATTTTAAAAGCTAGAAATCCATTTTACATGCATCATTGATTTGAGGCTGCATTTGCATTGTTTAAAACTGAAAGGGTTTTCCATGAGAAAAAACCTAGCAAAGCTCTATTTGATGCAAACAAACACTGTCTTCTTTGAGATTTTAACGATTATGACCTTTGAATATTATCAAAAGCAGATAAAAAAATATTTTTCTTAGATCCAAGCACCCAAGGTCATACATCTGAGTTTCCTTGTTGAAATAAATCATGACCCCTTTGACATAAAGTGTATTTTTAAAGGTTTTTCAAACAAAAAAATAGGTCTCACACAAAGCATTTTTTTCTGCTGGGGCACATGTTGGATCATCTGTGTGATCACAGAACTAGAGTGTAAAATGTCGTACGTTCATTTAGAAGTCAAATGTGGTGCAGCCCCACAGCTGCTCCCTCTCCAAGCATTTGGCTCCGTTCCTCTAGAATCAAAGAGGCAGCAACACTGAGCAAATGCATCCATTTTCTCCAACCAAAATATTTAAAAGGCTTTGCCTTTTATATTGAAAAAGGTCACATTTACCACAAAGAGCTTTGAAAAACTACTGGATGCAACAGACAAAAGACAGTTTTTATCAACTTTCAAGGAAAAACATATTTTTTGATTCCGTTAGGTCAAGATTTCTGAGCAGCACTGCAGAAATATACAATAACTTTCATTAAAAAAGCCAATGTTTTAGGTGAATCCTGATGTGTTTTATTTAAATAAATGTAGCATACAGCACAGTAAAGGATGGAAGTGAAAGAAATATAGAAAGATAATTGAAAACAAGGTAGATCCAGAGAAGTGAGGATGAGAAAAGCTGGAAACAGGACGTAGTTTTGGAGTAATAACAACATGCAGTGGTGGGGATGTGGATCGTTACTTAGATGGCGATTCACTTCAATTCACGAATCAAAATCTAGATTCTTGAATCGAACCACAATCCTTACTTTTTAATGTAATGTTCATTGCTATTTGTGTGTTTTTTTAGTGGATGTATGAAAATTGAAATTATATGAATTAAATTACCATCATTTATACCTTTATATAGAATAGGAGATCAGAATCAAAAATGAGAAGAAAGATTTAAATAGAAAAGTGGTGTTTGTCATTTTAAAGTTTTTTTTGGTCAACTTTCTGGTTAAGTTCTGCAGTAACATAAACAACATAAAAAGCAAAAAAATCATTGTTGTTTTGTATCATTTAATGACAAAACCTGAAAATTTTCTCCAAAGTTTTTCCGTCCTCAATGTTCTGTTACACTTTACGTTCTAAGCTTTACATATTGGTGCAAATTCGGTATAAAAAGTCACTTTTTGTCAGAATCAGCTGATTCACGTTGAAAACATCTTCACTTCAACTGTGCAGAGCAGCATATCAACGCAAAGCTGCATTTCTCCACTTCAGAATCTGTTGAAGAGTTACCATTGCTAAAACAATCGAAACACTAACGCTCCGGTTTATGTTCATTTTTTTGTTTAGAATTTGTGTCAGTGAGTGAACTTCAGTCTCCTTTTTTGAATGGAAAAAAAACATTCGCTGGTTTCAGAAGATTTGTTTACTTCCGGTGACAGTAGCACTAGACATTCTGCTTTGTTTTAGTTCATAAACTTAAAATCCAACATTATTCTGCACTTCACACAATTTACAAGATGCATGAATCAGCGATTTTGGACTTTGCATATAAACGTACAACGTACATACTCAAATTTTTGGGAGCGGATCGTGTACTTGCGGATACTCACGTTACTGTATAGAATGTGTTCAGTTTGTCACATACAGATTAATCTTTGACTGCAAACATGTCTTTGGACTGGACTTGTTTACCTGAAAAGGTTTAAATTTTGAGAGTTTAGACAGAAGAGAAAAGTTTAAAAATGGTCATGTCTGTCTGAGAAAAATGTGTACAGTGTGTGTAGTGAGGGATTCTACAGCCTTGAAAAATCTGTATTGGATTTCACCTTTAGCTGATTCATTTTACAGTGTAACCCTTGCAATAAATGGGGAAACACTGTATAATTCAATTCAAATGTTATTTATATAGCACAATATCACAAAAAAACTATGTAAGTAAATGACAAGTAAATGAGAATAGAGAATAGAACCTCAGTGCACCAAACTTTACACCAAGAAATATATTTCCAACAGCAGTGTGAGGGTTCTGTCATTCCAGCGAACCCAAACTCCTTTGAATAACTGGTCAGGTGTTCATATAGAGGCCGCCACAAATCCACAGACATAATCATTACTCCTTAACTTTGCACTCTCTATTGGTAGAATATTAATTATTGTAAAAGTATTTTTAATTACCTGTAAAACAAATAAATACACCTATCTTTTATAAATAAATCCCATTGACTGAAGTGTTCTAAGGATTTGTGGCTTCTGTTGTGTTCTGCTTTCTTAAATAACTAAAAAGTCCCATTTACTGCATGAGACTTTTCTGTATTTTATTTACAGCCTTGATGACTGCGGTGGCACAAAGATTGCCTCCTTAAAGCAGGATTACACTGGTATAAATGGAGAGACTTCCCAGCGATATGCTCAGGCGGCGTGACAGGAAGCCTGCGAGCTCTTAATGTGTCTTTGAGTCAATTCCTGCAGCAGCTCTGGGCAAGCCTCTGGCTGAAATGACATTCCGCCTTCCTAAAAAAGACGAGCTCCTATTAAGGAATTTGTCGCAATTGATCAAACAGATCCACCTGTGACAGTGGATCCTCTTCAGATATAAAACAAATCCACAAAGAAGTTGATGACTTTGATTGATTGATGCTACATCATTTTTCTTAGACGAAATAGTAAAAAACGTGAAAATAGACCTCAATTGCTGCTACGATTAGTCTAAGTGCTAATCAATGTCAGCTGCAATTATAAAACGCTGCCTTCTTTTCTTGGCTTGGTAAACTGTTTTCCTCTCTCTTCCCACACCCATCACTTTTTATTTTGTCTACAGCCTGGTAGGATGCAGAAAACGGGGCTGCTCCTTACCAGAGGGAGAAGCCAGTCTCCAGGGAGAGTTTGCAACAGACATGATTATCATCCATCTGTTCAATTAACGGTCAGCCTTCTCAGAAACCAGCGAAAGGGGCTGCAGAAGTAACTAATCAAGTCAGGAGGCAAAATGAAAGGCTGGATTTACAAATTTCTTGGCAGAAATGATAAAAATGGACACATGAAAGGCGACAAAAGGACAGCGATTTTGCTAATTTCCCCACCAAATATGCATAATATTGATATCTCGCCTCTAACAAGCGATAAGGATAATAAGCTCTTTGTCTTCAACCCTCTGAATTCAAATAAATCACATTTTCTGTGTTACAGATGTAAGTCTTCTTATCTGACCTGAGATTCTTGCCTTCAATTCCCACAGTCTTTGCTCGCTAAGCGCATCAGCATGATTAAAGAACTTTCTAGAAGACTAAGCCTGTTTTATGCACGGGTCCCGCGTTATCACACGACAAGCACAGCCCTGCACTCCAGCAGCCAAACAGATAGTGGAGCCTACGCAGCGCGGAGCTGGCGTCCGCTCAAACAGCAGCTCCGCAGCGCCCTTCCATTCCCAGACATCCCACATAAACACGCACGCCGCGCATCAAAGCACTTTTGTGAAGCCTCACCAAACAGAATGCCATCTTTGAACATCTCCTTTGCAGACATTTTGCCATTCATATTTTCAAAAACGTCAATGAGACCCCAGTACGACCGCAACGTTTTTTCTAAAGGAACGTGACAAATTGATTTGAGGACATCATCCGCATTTCCCGCCTGTATCCCATTCATTCCATCCTCAAACCTTTAATCTATTAATTATTTCTCTTTATTTATGGATGTGGAAGACAAGAAAGTCATCTCAAACCACGCAGGAAGAAATTAAGGTGCCATTTCACAAGGATCTTTTTTTCAAGATTCCTCTATATTTGATGGAATAACTTGTTTTTGACTCAATTTTTTTGTCTTGCTGGATGGAAAGGTTATGAATCCAATTCTATTTTCCAAAATGAGTCCTTCTTTCAGAAGCAGATATCAGGTTTGATCCAGTCAGTTTGATGGCTTCTTCATGCTTCCACAGGGACAGAAGAAATAATGTCAGGTCAGCTTACCATCAGCATCAGGCGGGTCCAAAATAGACAGCAAGAATTGAGCTTATACATGTGCACCGTCTACGTATTTTGGTTCATAAATATGCCTTATTGGCGATGACAAGCTCAAAGAAGTGCCCCCCCCCCCTAAAAAACTCTATTTTGAGAGAGATTTCATCATCAACATTCAATAAACATCTCTGCTTTTGGAAAAATTTCAAGAGCAATCATCTCGGGGAAGCGAAGTTCTGTGCTTATTAAAAGAAAAGATTCCAATTTCTGTTTATCATGTCAATAACAGCCATTAAATGCATACAGCATGACACTCTGAAAATGGTTCAATCCATTTTCTCTGTAACGGCGGTATCGATCACAAAGTGGCAAGAAAACAATGTTTTCATTCACCACTTGGACTTCATTGGCTCCCTTAAATGACTTGATCTTCATTATTTAAATACTTGTGCTGATTAATTCATAATGGCAAACATCTGATGCCAAATCAGAATAAAAAAGCACCCAAACGCATGAAATCTAAACAATTAAGCATCAATATTTAGATTGTATACATAAGAATCTTCCAGAGTTTCTTAAATTATGCAAATTTGTTGTTTCTCTCCAAAATTATGAATTCTAGATTTTTAAAATTGTATTTATTTATTTTTAAAGAAACAGAATTGAAAGAAAAATATTTTTGGTATTCAAACATTTTGATGAAATTCAGTTGCAATATATTATTTTTAATGAGCTACAGATTGTATTAATTATAATATGTTGGGTAATTTGGTAAGTTTTTGTTCATAACAATGCTAGTTTAATATGCAAAATTACTAACACGAGTGTTCAGAAAAATAATCCCTTGTCTCAAATTGATCCACACATTTTTAACATTGTGTAGCTGGATTATTATTAATTAATTATAAATGCATTTTGTATTCTTTTAATACAAGTAGTCATTGAAAAAAGACAAAAGATGAGTTATTTTTGCCATAATGTTTTAAAAACTTTTCCCGCCAAAAGTATTCATGGAGGCAACCATTTTGAAATGAGCTGGAAAAGCTCTTCTACTGCCTCTAGTGGAATGAAGATGAACTACAGGCAGAAAACATGGAACGTTTGGATCATGCTAATGAAAGAGGGGGCTTTAAAATGTATCAAATAAAGGGTTAAGAGCACCTGGATGGTACAAGCAGGTGAACCCCATCAGAAAGTCTTCATATGAATGATGTAGACACACAGGATTTTGAAGACTCCCCATTACTCATGTCACTACAAGCAAAACCAAACTGAATGTGATTCTGGTTGAAATGCTGTTAAACAATTATAACCACCCAACGCAGAGCTTCAGTTCCAGTGTTTTTACATAATGAACGTAAATTTGAAGTGAAAAAAAAAGACTCCAAAAAATGCAACTTATTGAAAATCATGTGAATATTTTTGCTTGGGGTGAAAATCGCGAAGCAATAGTGCTCTAGGGTTAATTCAAAGAAATGCCGACCAATTAATAATTGGTCATTGAAGAGAAATTAATAATTGTGGTTTGAGCCCAAATGGAATTATATGACCAAGCAAAAGTCTGGAACAAAATTTGCAAGATTTGCACCGCTTTGACATTTCACAACAAACCTTTTCCAGTTGTTGGTGGCAGACAGGCGCTTGTAAATAATAAGGGTGTAGAGATAAATCAATTTGGCGATATATCGGGATATTTTGCTTGATGATACTTGTATCCATTTAAAGTGTTGACATGACGACATTTAATTAATTATTTATGATCATCGTTCAGCATCTTATTTTTGTTTTCTATCTAAATCCCTGATCACTGATCAAACGTCTTTGAGCAGCTCTACCAAAATAATAATAAGATCTCGCGAAAAACCAGCTTGTACGAAATGTTCGGTCAAACTCACGTTTTTGGTTATAATGAGATATTTGTTACTTATTTTTTACTTGTGATGAGTACCGTACTGAAACTGTGTGTGCCACGTTGCTGCGAGCATCATAAAAACGCTGATTGCAGTGCTTTGTAGCGGCTCAGACAAAAACAAGTAAAGCGGGTCAGGCATTGAGCCTCCGTCAAAATTCTGTTGGAAACCCGGCCAAAGTTCTGCTGAACTTAAAAGCTAAAGATTCCTATCCAGCGACCTGATGGATCAGAACAAAGTGTACAACCCTGTAAAAAAAAGGCCATCGTCGTGCCGATGAGTGGTGAAATCCATGTTTACTTCCAGGTGTGAAAAAACGGAGCTGTAGCACTGCAGTGCAGACTGTCATGGAAATAAAGCATCTTAGTGCCACATTCAAGCGGTCTCTTTCATCCTGTCCTCACTGTGAAATTGTTCCGGGAAGAATTGCCTTTTTTCCTCCCCTTTAGTTTTGAAGTATCTGTTCAAGCATTGTTCAGGCTCCTGAACCGTTTTAAAGTGCTGGATAAGCTACATTTAGCAATGATGGAAATAAAAGCACTTTATTTTACTCTCTCATCCTTTTCCATCCGTAGTCAAATAAGAAGAAGCCTCCCCCTGTGTGTCCGGTGTGAACAATACATTCTAAACGGGTATTCAAGAACATGCTAACAGCGACTTCTTGAACACGTGTCACATGCCTGGTTTGAATGAGGATTAAAGATTTGTTTATCCGTCCAAACTCCAATATTATTGGAAATATGGGGGCCTAAAGACTTTTGGACTACATGGATGATAGATACAGTGGATACAAAGATTACTTTTGCATATTTTCCAGAGTATAAGTCGCAAGAGCACAAAATATCTAATCAAGAAGAAGAAAACAAAATATAAGTCGCTCTCGAGTATAAATCACACTTTTAGGAGAAAAGTGTGACATTATAGAGCACATCAGCGTTGCTAAAAAAATAAATAGATACAAGAATAATATTCTTTTGATCTGTAGAAGGAAAATATCAAAGTTTAAGTGGAAAACAGTCAGATTCTATTCCATGTTTGTTTTGGACGACACTTCTTCTGCCACTCTCAGAAGCAAATACTTCGGATGCAGCGCCCTCTAGTGGTGAGCGTAAACAACCCGTGTTTATTGGGGGTAAAAAAACAAATATATGAGCCTATTTATGTCTAAAAAACACACATATAAGTTGCTCCGGAGTATAAGTCACACCCCTGGCTAAACTATGGAAAAAACTGCGCACATGTAGACCACAGTAAAGGACTTTCACTGTGCTTTCTTTTGGAGAAAAAGCTGAACTCACTGGAGAAATTGACAAAAAAAAATAGACTGCCGTTTTTTTCAATCAAGCGTGAGGTAAATCATATTAATGAAGCGCTGCATGTCTAACTCTGTTCGGCGTCCAAACTGAAAAGCCAGGCTTGCTAATGGTCCTGAAAATGTAATAAGCTGTACTCTGTTGCCTTTAGAGTTTTTCGTGATTATTTCAAACTGTTTCCAATCAGTCTGTGTACTTTGTTTATATCACCATCATTTTTCTGCAGCCACGACATCTTGGATGTAGCTGCGGTGGTGGATCGTTAGGAGAACTGTGGCCACTCAAACTGGTATTATGAGAGCAGTTCGCTGTGACGTGTTCATGGATATTCT
The DNA here is from genome assembly GCF_002922805.2 of Oryzias melastigma. Lineage (NCBI taxonomy): Eukaryota > Metazoa > Chordata > Actinopteri > Beloniformes > Adrianichthyidae > Oryzias > Oryzias melastigma. The sequence continues at coordinate 6,223,868 of NC_050524.1, read as the reverse complement.
GTCAATGAACACGGGCCTTCACCTGTCACCTCTTAGATCTTTGCTGGTGGACCAGCTGCCACACCGCAGGCTGCATCGACGCAACCAGCAGCTCTTGCAGTTAGAAGCCTCGGCGCACTGATGCGATAGCAGCAGGGGAACGTGCGTCACTCCTCCTCTCCATGTACGTTAGATGAGAAGCGAGGTGGTTATAAACGAGGCAAAAGCCCCAGTACTCCGCCTGCAGTGCCTGAACCCTGTTGAGCCTTGATTGATCGCAGAACCTGCACTCCTTGAAGATAATGCCATCAAAAACAGTGGAGTTCATGTTGGAAGGTGTGCCGAGATATCCGAGGTTTGTCAACTGGGCATCAACTCCCATCCTGTCCCAAAAGTGGCCCTTGAACTAAGCCATTTGAGCTTCCCAGATACCGGATGTTCGCCTCAAATCCGTTCCTTCCACCAAATTCAGCAGATTCGGGTCAGATCTACAAACTCCACATCCAGAGAACGACTGCAATCAATTTCACCATCCTGCACCCTTATCAGCCGCTGCAGATTCTGTGTATTTTTTATTTAGTTCAGCTATCGTTGCATTGTCAAATGTTGCAACCTCGGCTTAAAGAAAAGAAAATCAACAACTTCATAAGACAGGTTGTTACCGGGAGGTGAAAACTGATAACCCCCTCCCTTCGGCATCTTAGAGGATATTATTCAAACTCATGCAGGCACAAAGCCAGCAGAGAGAGGTTGGTGAACTGTTGGGGTTTCAAACAGGAATATGAGCCCAACGTGACAGGATTGTGTTTGTGTGATTTCAGATGTGGATTTATTAATCTGCAGCTGTTGGACTGAGGTTTATTTTCTGTTAGACGGCTCGTATTCCTGCTGCATGCTTCAATCAGATTGCACCTTATCGGGAGAAACAGACTGTGCAAAGCTATCTTAAGATACTGCAGCCGTCCACGTTTCACTGGATGGGCACATTACCACACGATTATGGCGAGCCCGCTGACACTGCCTCCACTTTGAGGTTACCCCCCGATGTGGGCTTGCTAAATATCTAATTGAAAAGCAGATGTTCCTCTCACATAGGCATTAGAGAGGATTGATCCTGAGCTGATTCTTGGCCCCCGCTGTGATTGTATGAAAATACACAGCCGCCATTTTGGAATCTTTAAATCTTTAAAAAAGTGCAGAATCTCCTATTTTTTCTTTTTCTATCAACCTTTATACTTGTTTAATTTTACATCTTTTAATATATCTGGAAAATCCCCACAGCTCATAAATAACCCAGTTTTTATTCCTAAAAGTAAAATGAAAAAATAGTATGCTGAAGACTAGAGGAGCGGCATATGACTTGAATTTCTTTGCTGCTTCTGCAGGAATTATATGCAGATAATTGTGATTCTCCTGCTCCTTTCTGTACTTTTTTTGGTACGTAAAAACTCAATCACATTTTCAGCAAATAGCAATCTTGGCATCAAAACGTTCAGCTCATTCATGGCATTACTGCTTGTATTTTTGGTATTTGTAAACTTGATAAACAGTCTTCAAATTTTAAGCAGATTAGCAACAAGCCTTTAAATATATTCATGGGATGTTTTAATATTTTATAGTAATTTTCTAAAAATAATGAGTTTACCCAATATTTTAGTAACATGCCAATGTTATTCACTAATTTGTTATCTACTGGGGGTTTTTATGCTCATTCAAAGTTTAGCTTCTATTTTTGCAACATGCTAACGTTTTTGGTTCATTTGTTATCTACTGGGTTTTTTAAGGCTAATTTAGAGTTCAGCTACTATTTTAGCAACAGGCTAATGTTTCTGGCTAATATCGTTTACTGAGGAATTTTAGGCTATTTTGGAGTTTAGCTAGTATTAAAGCAATGAGCTAGCTTGTTTTGTTTGGCTAATTTGGTATCTACTGAGGTTTTTGGGGCTAATTTTGAGTTTAGCTCATATTTAAGCTACATACTAAATATTTTTGGCATGTATTAGGGATTTTTAAGCATTTTTACTACAAATTTTTCCCAAATTTAGGTCAACTTCAGTGCTCTTTCATAGTTCTTTGACAAAATTGTAGCAAATTTTGCAAATAACCTTTGCCTTTTCAGCATTCCCTTCAGCAATTGCGTAAAATTTTCAGCAAAAAGCTTCAACATCTTTAGGGACTACTTTCAGCAAAAAGCTTTTACTCTAGCATTATTGCAGGTAATTCAACTTTTCTAGTTGCACATTGAATTTATGACAACAGTAAAGGTAAAAGAAATGCTGGAGAGGATTCATCGCTGTAAATTGTGTCAATTCACACTCTGAAAAGTAACAGCTGCATCTTTTGTCTGGTTTCTTTAAATCACTTTCACCGAAGCTGCTTGAGTGAGGATTAAATGATTCGAAAGAAAGATTTACTTCAATTCTTTTTTTTATTTTTTTATTTAAGCCATTTGAATTTGAGACTCAAATCAAAGAAAAATACACAATGTACAAGTTCACTTCACACCTGTGGTACTTTTCTAGCCACAAAAGATGAGTTAAGATGAGGAATAAATTATAACGGGATGCAACAAAAGTAGAATATTTGTTGATAGGGGTGTAAGCATTCATTTTAACAATGATTCATATAGTAATGTGTGGTTGCTTATAGGATTCATAGATTGATAGATATTGATTGAATGATCCACTTCACATCTTTAGCCAAAACTTCATCCAGTGTGACTCATAAATACCTGCTACTGATCAGTGCAGGTGACGTTTTCCAGATTCCATGTATTTCTTTCAAGCAAATCAAGTGTAAATTAATTATGTGTACAAACAAACAAGTAAACAAGAACTAATGGCAAATACATTCACATTTTAGGTTTTTATTAAGTTCATACCACATCGTATGGTCTAGTCCAGGGGTCTGCAACCTTCAACTCTTAAAGAGCCATTTGGGTCGATTGCTCGCCAACCAAAGCCCAGTAGGAACCACAAAGTCTTAACTCACCCTTTAGAAAAATAAGATACTGATTTATATTTAAGTTTTTGCCACTGACATTATACATTTAAATAAGCTATTTTGGGGTTTTTGACATAAAACATAAGCATTAAGAGAAAATAGCTTTTAAAAAAATATATGATAACTTTTAACAGAGCTTTTAGGCTCCGGCAGCCCCATGACCCTGAAAGTGAATGAATGAATTACACAACATGCTTGTCTCAACGGGATTTACACTTGTAATTGTAATAAAAAACATAAAATCAGTCACAAAATATCAATAGCTGATTGCTAAACTAAACAGACTAAGCTAAACTATTGGCAAGAGTCTGGCAATATGATACAAATCCCGATGCATGTCTCATGGTACGATATGTGTCTCACGGTACAACATGTATCAGGATACATTTCTCACGGTACAATGCGTATCACGATACATGTCTCATATTATGATACGTATCACGATACATGTCTCATGGTACGATATGTGTCTCACGGTACAACATGTATCAGGATACATTTCTCACGGTACAATGCGTATCACGATACATGTCTCATGGTACAATACGTATAATGATATCTGTCTCACGGTACTATCAGTATAACGATATATCCCAGGACTGTGTCAAAGAGGCTCAGTGTGCTGTGCTGCCAACTAGTGGTTGAGGGTTTAGGTGAAAAAACAAAAGTAAGACGCTGAAAGACGCTTATAAATAATTAATTAAATATCTTCTTATCAACATTTTAAATCAATACAAGTAATGCCAAATGATATATTCAGATATATTGCTGAATCAGTTTTTCCCTACACCCCCTAGTTGATTTTCTAATCCATCGAGAAATCAAGAACTACTAAAATAAAGATTGTTTCATCCTGTTGGCTAACCTTTCAAGCTTGACTCTTGTGACTTGAAGTTAAAATGAGAGAAAACTGCATAAAAACTGAGCTTACTTGCTTAGTGTGAGACGGATGTGTCTGTTGCCTTTGGCTACATTTCATTCAGAGGGATTTTGTCTTTTGAGCACCTCCATAATGGCCCATGTGATGAGCCCTGTGTCACTGCCCACCTATTTGCTGATAGCCTACTGGTCACTGACCAACTGCCTCATTTTCCCTCTGCAGGCCTTTGAAGCCCAAGACTGAAATTAAAGATCAGCAGATAGAATCTTTCCCCTGCAGCTCCTTGGTTTTCTGTCTCCATCTGAACGGCTGAACTCTGCTTTTATGCTGTTAAACTCTGCAGCTCTCCAGCACTCTGGCTTAGAAAAATGCCGCCCATCTCCATATGCTTTGGTTCGCTGACCTAAATGTAACGTTTGCTGCTCATCAGAGATCCTCCAGAGTTTCCCTCCACCACCTACAAATCTTAATGCTATTCAAATGACACCATAAAATATATGTCCTGCCTGCAGTGCATTTCCCCAAAGCTTCATATAGGAGCTATTGATTGGATTCAGAGGCACATCTGATGGCTTTTATAATTGGTAATATTGATGGCGGTGGCGAATATTACATTGAAATTTGCAAGAATACAAGCAGTGAAATTACTTTCTGTCTGCTTCCACGCTGTTAAAAGCATTAAAGTGTATTTATGGTTTGCAGATATTCTCGAGCTTCCTTAGATTGCGTATGAGTCGGTGCACGGCCTCGTCTGAAAAGTCAAACTGTGACGTTGCTTCATATTCAGCTTCAATCAAGAGGAGAGAAACCTGCTTTGATTATTTTATTGTTGGAAGGTTGTTTGGCTGTTTGATGAACGGTAATAAGGCAGATTTGATTTCTCTGCAGAGCTTTAGAACTAGAATTATGATTGCATGTTGCAGAGATGAGGTTCATACATTTGAGTGTGTTTTCATATTCACACTGGTGATCCCCTGAAGCTTCTTTCCCACTGATGTGGTACGCAGAGTGAAGCCATACACCTTGTTTCCACCGAGCAGTGCAGTATGGTCCAGTATTTTCAGAGTTTCTATAATAAAATTGACCCAATAAACCTTACTGAACCTTTTTGGATTTGGTTGTAGGAGCAGATCTACTGTTTTCACACCATGAAACCTGTTGATTGTTGAAAGGTCATTTAGACAAAGGAAGCACCATAAGTTTTTTCCTCTTTACAAGTGTATTCCCCCTTGCTTTCCACGATCTTCTCAAACAACATAAATACTTTGTACATACAAAGTACCAAAAGCCAAGTGGAATTAAAATGAGCTGCTGGATGACATCCATTGTTTTTTTTGCTTCTGCTGTAATCACTTTACTATGACCCAAGGCTACGGAATCGGTCTAACTCCTGCTTACACCATGACGATCCAACTCTGAGTGGACACACTCACCTGGATTACCTGGGCTGTTCTAAACTAAATGTTTAAACATTTGTCTCATGCATCCATACGAGGGAGTGACCCATGTGGGTGCTAAGTCGGACTGGGTTGATTAAATAATTAATCGATTTGAATCGATCTAAGCTTAGCCACAGGACGGCTAATGGGAACGCTCATTCTCTTTTAAGGAAATATTTTCTTAAGTAACCATTTGTCGTCTAAAGACCCGTTTTTTGCTCATTCTTTTCCTCTTCTTTTTGGAAAAGGTGTACTGCTATAGCGTGATCGCCACCTAGTGGCCAAACTGAAATGCCCTTCAGGAGAGGTGGAACAATGTTTACAATGTTAATGAACTTTTTTGTTAGAGCTTCTCCTTTTGAGAAACCATATAACACTGTATGCTATTAACAATCCCATTATTTCACCATTACATTTTACAGTATGTGAACTGTATCAGATTAATATAAATTATTAATATTAGTATTTCTAAGCAAATTTGTCTGAATGTGTTAACTCAAAATGGAATTGATTTAACACATTATTCAGCGAATTGAATTATGGTATTGAAAAAAATTGGATTTGAATCGATCCAGGATTTGGTGAATCTAATCGAATCTGAAAGGTATTATCGATACCCAGCCCTAGTGCTGAGGTGTTTTGGACAACTGCTGCTCTGCAGAAATTATGACCTTGGAAAAAAGTTGTTTTTCATTTTGGCTAAAAATGGCGTAATCATAATTAAGAGACCACTGGGAACACTTTTACAATAGATCGAAAGATGATTAGAATGGGACTAGAAATATACCATGAGCAATGAAAGCCACTAAATACACTTTTACAGGTGCAAAGATCGAATCCAATTACCGTATTTTCCGGACTATAAGTCGCGGTTTTTTTCATAGATTGAATGTCCCTGCGACTTATACTCCAGTGCGACTTATATACGAATTTTTAATGAGATGAGATATGGACCGTAAGTCTAGAGTGCCCTGTTATGGTGATCTATGCAATTACTTTATTTACTTTAGTTATTCAGACGTGACACAGAGGACGAAGAATTTAAGGGATTTAGTGATATGGAGTGAGATTGCGTGCAATTAATTACAGTAAAGATACAAAGTTGATGAGTTCTTGAGGCTATAGTTAAATAAAACTGTTATGTTATATAAATGCTACACCTTTTCATTTTTTTCATGATGCTAATATGTGAATATGTGTTGACACATATTCAGCCTGTTTTCTATTCACTTATGAATGTTATAACTTACCTTCCAGGATGATGTAATATCGTTTTTTTCAACCAGTTTGTAAAATAAATTACTTGAAAAAAATGCGACTTATACTCCAGTGCGACTTATGTATGGTTTTTTATTCTTCATTATGCATTTTTTGGCCCCTGCGACTTATACTCCGGTGCGACTTATAGTCCGAAAAATACGGTATTTCCTCTATATGGCTTCTCCCTAACTCTACATTTAGCCCTCCAAACGGAGAGATGTGGAAAAACAGTCTTCAAATCTGGATGTTACAACCACTCAATGATGTCATCAATAGTCGCCAGTCATCCACGTTAACTCGTAGCTCCAAGCACTCGGAAAATACATAAAAACATCAGAAAGACATGATAAAACAAGTCAATACTTGCATTCAAATGTAAACGGTTGTGCTTCAGACCACAGCCACATGAAGAAATGTGTTTCTCCTCCGTGGTTTCCCCAAAAAACAAATGCCCCAACAAGAGTAGGGAGAAGCCCCCCTGAACTTTTGCCAAATTGTCAATTTTTGCACCAAAAAACTTGACGTGAGTTTGTTCTCACAAAATGCAACTTTAATTTTCATCAGACCACCTCATGACTAAAATTAAGTCCTTAAATTAGTTAATTGGTGGACGTGCTGACTGTGAATTCAAACAGTCAGTTTGCAGGGAACTCGTTAACCGGAAATTTCTGCAGTAAGTGGCAATTTGTTTTCATTTCTTTTTTATTAAGACGATGCAAAAGCCAAATAATTAAAATATATTCTAAATATAAATGTAGTCATTTCAATTTTATCTTTCACTGCCCTGTTTAGAGTAGCTACACACTCCATTTACTTACATGATTTTATTAGCAAGATAATTAGTTTGTTAGTTTATTTAGAGGCTTTTTTATATTCAGCCTGTTTAAATGAATCTGAGGAAAATATTAAACGTTTTCTCCCTGTTTCTTTTGACCATTATTGAAACTGAGGGAACCCTAACTGCACACTTAAGTTAAGTTTGGGGTTAATTAATTTAATTGGAGTTTAATTAAAGCTCACTAGTACCTTGTAAACAAAGTGTAATTAAAAATTTAAAATAAAATAAAAAACCTTTTTTTCTTCCCTCAGATTAGTATTTGTTCATTATTTCCAAATGGACAAACCAGGTCTGATGAAGCATGTTTTAACAACAACAACCAGTGGATTGTTACTCACACACCTAAAGACGTTTTTCTAGAAACTCCCCTAAATAAATATAAGGATGATGAAAGTTATAGTCTTTTCCCATTTTTTAGTAATAAAGAAGCAATGTTTAAAGTTACCTTTCAAATGAGGACCGCCGCTTCTGCTTTGTGTGATTCAAGTGTTTGTGAGCACAGTCCTGCAGTCCCTAATATGTATTCATAAAACCGTCACACAAAACACAATCTAACAGAACAAGCTTCATTCTGTACACCTTCTTATTTTAAACTCTCCGCTTCCCTCTGTCACTCCTTCCTAATACATTTATGCTAATACATTTGCGGTAAATAAATCATGAAATATAAGCAGAAGTTAATGGGCACCAACAAAAACATGGGTGTCTTTGTAAACACTTCTGATGATGCCTTCCTTTCAAATAAAGAAATGAAATCAGTCGCTGCAGGCATTTTGCTGCGACACACGCGGCATTCTAAAATGTCTAATCTAGAAATGCCTTCCACATACTTTGAATTAATTCACAGTCCTGGGAAAATAAGCCGTTCCTATGAATCCATTTGCTTTTCTTGTGATCATACAGTTTGCGCAGCAATATCTGGTCTGTTTACAAGTATGACTGTGTGATTACCTGCAATCAGGAGTACAAATAACAGCATAAGAAGCAAGCGGCATCACTTTGCTTTGAGTCTGGAGCCTACAATGTGGCGCAGGAAGTTATGGACGATATAATTTTACAAATAAGTATTCTGGTTAAACTCAAATATGAAGTTTAGAGAATTGAGATGATAAATGAGTCACATCTTAAGTTTGTTCAACCATAGTGTAGTGTGAAAAAATGGCACTTAAAGATGGATAGGAGTTGCTTGTGGATGAAAAATAGGCAAACTTCTATAAGGCACATAACCTGAATGAAAAATCAAAGTTGTAGTTAGACCGCTCAGTGAGCCCGTAGAGCGAAAACGCACATTTTATTTCTACGGGCGTGCTCGGTCGTAGCATCATAAAGAGCTCCTCCACAACACGTAAAGATAATGTGGTTGGGACGCAAGCGCCGATTTTGAACTTTTTGAACGCCTGCCCAAAATATCAAGGTCATAGACCATTCAGAGAGCTTGTGTGCTGGTGCGAAAACGACCATTCACATCATTCCCATTTCTGTTACCAACTCCTATACAACACGTAAAGGTAATGTGGTTGGAACACAGGCGTGTCAGTATTTCACTTTTTTAATGATGAGGTGCCCTTCACGAAATATCAAGATCATAGACCGCTCGGTGAGCCCTTAGAGCGAAAATATACAGATTTCTATGGGCATGGTGGGTCATAGTGTCATAGAGAACTCTTGTACAATCCGTAAAAGTGAAGTAGTTGGACCCAGGTATGTCGATTTTTGACTTTTTGAATGATGATGTGGCCTGCACAAAATCTCATAGACCATTCAGTGAGCCCCTAGGGCAAAAATGACCATGCATATTTCTGCTATGGGCATGCTGGGTCGTAGCATCATAACAAACTCTTATACAACACGTAAAGATAATGGGGTTGGGACACAGACGTGTCCATTTTTCCATTTTTAAATGGTGATGTGGCCGTCACAAAATATCATGGTCATGGACCGCTCAGTGAGCCCGTAGAGCGAAAAGGATCATGTACATTTCTGCTATGGGTATGCTGGGTCGTAGAGTCATAGCAAACTCTTATACAACACGTAAAGGTGACGTGGTTGGGACACAGGCATGCTGTTTTTTTTCACTTTTTGAGCAATGAAGTGGCCCGCTCAAAATAACCAGATCAGTGACCGCTCGGACCCATAGAGGAAAATTATTCTGGAAAAGTTTTTCTACGAGCATGCTTCAGGCGACAGGTCGCAGAAAACACTTACACAATTGCAAGGATAACATAAGAGGGAATTTGTTGGGACACAGCTGTGAGGTATTTCATATTTCAGACCCCCCACCAAATCCTGTGGACTGGGTAAGGGATTCATAAGGACTGTTTACATGATAATTTTATGCGCCTTGTCTGTTCCGTTTTTTATCCCAAGACTGCCCGTTTCAAGTTTAATAACCAACGACTGGTGTATGACGTAAGGCAGAAGTCTTCGACCTGCAGACAAAACACAGCCTATGTTTTTTTTTCTGTTTTCTTTATAATCTGATTCTGAAAGATATTTAAATTAGGAAAACTACAGTCTCTTCCCCACCACATCCGACTCTTTCTTGTCGCCTATCAAGTTTTTGAGCAGAAAACAGCCAGTGAGGAAACAGAAGAAGTTGCTGTTGACCTCAAAATTTAAAAAAGCTGCTTTTAACAGACAAAAAACAGGAGTCTTAACTCCAAATATAGTTGTTTCCACACACCCTAATAATAACGTATAATATTCATCTACGAGGATGCTAATAAAGTTGTTCAAATGGTGGATTCATGTTTATGTGTGATATTTATATAATATTGGATCAATAAGAGGACCGGTATTGATTACATTTTAACCATACCTATTCATAGTCACAATGTGAGGACTCACTCATTTTTGTGGGTTGAGAGGGGCTGGTGCTCAGAGCGCAGGATTTTAGAGGAATGCTTTGGGGTTGCTGTTTTTGCGTGAGGAATTAACAATATAATACACTTAAAAGCTCAAAGTTGATTTTGCATGATATAGGCGCTTTAAATTCTTGCATGTTCCAGGTTTAAAATGCAAATTAAAAGTGCACTCAAAGGCAGGAATAACCCACCCTCGTGGGTGGTGTGTAAACCGATGACAGGAAAGGAACAGTAGGAAAGACTACAGACCTCAGTGACGGTTTGAAAGCGATTGGTGAGAGCACCACGGCTGCAGAGCCGCTGCTTTACCTTTGAATGACCTCCGTGATAATAAAGATCTTTCCTTTTTTATTCTTCATCTGTAAAACTGCTGATGTAGTCTGAATAGTTAACAAGATTAGGAAAGTTATTTCTCATTACTTTTTGACCTTAGACATTTACACTGGCTCATTTTTCTGCAGGTCTGAGGTCACAGCTAATGATATCAAATACTGCTGGTATCATTAGGTAAAGTAATGGAGGGTTCCTCTTTCTGAAAGGGGTACTAAAGCGCGACAGGGGTTTCCAAAAAACCCTCTCTGTGTTCCCAGTCCTCAGGTTGGTTCTTTGTAGAGCCTGCAAGCTCCGCTCCGAATCTCTCTTCAAAGTTAAATTAGTTTTCTCGCAAGTAGTTAGGACCTGAAATGACGTTCTCCGTCAAACACAGAAACTTTGAAAAGATGAAAAACGTTATTAAAAATGAGCTGGGAGATGAGAACGAGCCGGTTTCTATTTACGCTGGAAATTTATGCGATTGAAAGCTAGTCATGCTTGACTGGCACACATGGGCGTCAGTGACAATAACCTGCCATCTGCAGCTTTAGACAAAGCAGTTCTGCGAAACCTCGATGGTTTTTTTGGCATCAGGAAGGTGCCAAGATGATAAAATCATGAGTAATTTAGCTACGCTTGATAGCATTGTTGGAATAATAATTTATCTTTAACACCGTGTTTGGGAAGTCTAACAGGTTCAATTCGAAAGCAGAAATGGACAAATTTTAGCAGGCAGGCGGCTTGTCGGTGTGGAAACGGCAGGTCGGTGCTGTTGGGGGTTGAAGTGGTTGGGAAAGCAGAGTGTAGATACATAGTTAAACCCATATAACTCGCCCGTGCATGTGATCCACATCATTATCCTCAGAGCTGAGGGTTTCTTTCTCTTTTTTTTTCGTGCTGCCATTGCAAAAGCTGTGTCGTGCTGAGATAAAGCTGCTGGAGCCACAGTCTCCGAGATAATGCAGCTGCACCACTTTTACGCAGTTTCAACAGGAGCTCAGAAGCAGAGAAGTCAGGGGTGAAAGGCTTACCGCAGCTTTTGATGGTGAAAAAATACAAACTCCACAAGGAAATACTTTACACGCAAATTTATAGGTCGACAGATGTAAAAACCCTCTGAAAGTCCAATTTTTCTGTTTCATTTGGGGGACATATAACTCCTAACAGGATCTAATTTTTGCCTGCAGTGCTCTAAATGGGTTTATTCATTATTTGGGGATTACTGTCAAAAGCAATTGTCTTTTGTTCTCATAGTAACATAAATTAAAATTCACAAGTTCATCTTTATCCCCATCATTTTATAACAGAAACTGAAAACTTTCTGAAAATCTAGAAATTATTTTAATTATAAAGTGAGGATGTCCTGGCGATTCACTTCTACTAAAGTTTATTTGATTTGCCTTATAAAAAGAATAGAATAGAAGGAAACTTTATTGACCCCACAAAGGGGAAATTGCCTTACTACTAATGATGGGCGTATCAAGGTATTGACATATAGGTACCCGCACATCACCAATATTGATAACGGCTAATCTATTGATTATTAATAAATAACAAAAAATAATGTTATTTCTAGATATTTTTGTTAATAAGTGAGTTATTTCAGTGTTTTATGCGGAAACACCCTCCCTACATATCAAACTGTTCCATCAGTTATGTGACTAGAGGAGCTGCAATTTGTGCGCGTTACCCTAAGCAACAAGACGACACAGCACAAGTAGGTGATTTTGGAAAGATGATCTTAGACTTTTAACCTCAAACTGGCTAGTGTTTAGCAACGTGTACATGTGCAAAATCGAATTAGAATCTACATGGGTCCTGAAAAAATTATTCTAATTATATCAAATGTTTACATACATATCATTTTTGATTGAATAATTAATTTTGATATTCGCAGAATGGCCATGGAAGTAGTTCTGTTGTAAACAAACATTGCTGTGGTTATATACGTGTGACACATAACTTTCTAAATTCGTACAGCCAATGTTGAACTTATTTCTTGGCCCCACTGACCCAGAGAAAGGGTTAGGGTTACGATAAAAGACCAACATTTACCTTTGCTTTTAGCGTTTACAGGCATGTCCGTCAAACTCGTATTACTATTAAGAAATTAACAAAACAAAAACAAGTAAGCTAACACAGATGCAGCAGTTGGTAAAAAAAAAAAGGTGAAATGTGAATTTGCTCTTACTGAAGATGGCAGAATTGTCAGGTTTGGCACCAATGTTTCCTCCATGAATTTGATGACTCCAGCACTTCAGCACCCTGAAGCTTTCTTTGTAATTTCTGTAGATTCTAACCACATCCCTTTCTTTAACCTTAGCATCTTCTTATCAGTTTGTGGTTTGTTGAGAGTGGAACTAGTGGCTTGCTTTACAAACGTCAGACATGCATACTCCACATCTCAACACTCGAGAAGTCCGACCACAGCTCAGTCTGTTTGTTGCCCCAGTACGCCCTCATGGGAGGCAGCCTGTACCATTCCACCCCCTCAGGAAGTGGTATAGAGAGGCTGAGGAAGTCCTCAGAGACTTGTTTGATAGCACAGACTGGAGGACTGTTGGACTCGGACAGAGGTGACATTGAGAGAGAAACCTTCTACTTTACAGACTATATAAACTTTGTCTGGATTTGCTGGTTCTTCTTAAAACTATTATGTGTTTCAAAAACATTAAAGTTTGGGTAAGTGGTGAGACGATTAACAAGGAGAAAAAGGAGCTTTTAAAAACAGAGATGCTTAGGAGATTAGAACGGTCCTTTAGTACTGTGGGAAGGAGGCCAAAGACTCCTAAAGGAGGAAGATTGAAAGACAATTTATGGCCTGCAACATGCGTGAGGTCTGGTCAGGGATGAAAACTGTCACCGACCATAAGCCAGGGGCTGCTGCGGCTGAGCAGAGGAGCTTAACATCTTCAACTTTACATCTTTTCTACCCGGTTTGACTCTACGACTGTTAACTGATTCCCACCCCCACCAGGTGTCTTCGTATCCTCTGTCCTCCTCCCCTTTTCCACTCTTCCATCTTCATCACCAATGACCAGGTAAGGCAGGAGCTGAGGAGACTTCACCCCAGGAAAGCAACTGACCCGGACAGGCAGTGTCCAAACCTGTTGAAGTAGGTAGTACTGACATCTCCTCTGAAGAAGGCGCCGGAGTGGCTTGTTTTCCTAATCTTAACAACTTCAGTCTGACACACATGCAGCTTTACAAGTGCTGCACGTTTTTGGGTTGTCTGGGCCCATGGAGTGTGTTTTTTTTTTTATTTAGACATAAGGATAAACCCTTTAAAAAAATAAACAGTACTATCTTTTGTCATAGAGAGGAGTGGCTACATCTTAAGGGAGCACAGGTGTGTCTTGCAGTTCCCCTTTTGTTCAACTCAAAGCACGTCACGAAAATTGAACGCACCATTGTAATGCGTGTGGTAAGTGTGTCATGATGTTTTTGTATTAGTCATTAAGCTGCACTCTAGTCATTAGTAGGGTGCGAGTACTGGCTCCTTACCTGGCCGTGTTCAAATACTGCACACATGGGGTATGCACAAGATACGCAAGTGCCCTTAGGACACTGTAAAACGGCTAAAAACTACATTCTGATTGTCTAATATTCTAATTTGTAAGAGCCAGAATCCCTTATCAATTAAATAGCACTTATGTTTGGGGGTTTGAAAATAATTTAAAATCCACGCGACATTCCTGCATCTCACCACCTTCACTCTTAGTTACCCTTATGGGATCTATAAAAGTTCACTATGACCTGTCGTCTGCAGCATACCCATAGGAAAAAAAAATGTGCATGAACATTTTTGCTCTATGGGCTGATCTAGTGGGCTATGACCATGATGTTTTATGCAGGCAAACTAAATACTCCATGCATGTTTGCTCATTTTTTGCCCATAGACAGCTCACGCAGGCAGCTCTTGTTTGTCTACAAAAACAATCAAAAAAACAAAACAGTAGAAGTGGAGGATGTCGTCCTGTACCTTCTACTTTACATCCTCTCAAACCTTAATGGAGATATCTGCGTTCTTATGATCTGTTTATAGACCTTTGCAGCAGTTTTAATACTGATAAACTGACCACCGTGCAGGCTGACCCACTTCCTTCATGTCCTGGACCATCGATGATCTCCCTGACAAACCACAAGTTGTCAAGTTGAATTCCATTATGTCTAACCAGTAGCACAGGGGTGCCACAGGGGACAGCAGTGGCCCCTCTCATTTTTACTCAGGACCACCCGAGGTCATCTGAACTACCAGCAGCTAAAAACATCCAAGACTAAGAAGAGGATTGTAGTCTTTAGGAGGTGTCGCCCTCTACCTCTGTCTGTTGCCCTCAGCGCTAGGAAGATTGAGGTTTCTGCCTTCTAAAAGTGTCTCAGACTGCAGGTGGATGACAAGCCAGGCTGGTCATTAAACCTGCAGTCTGTTCTTACGAAAGAAACTAGCATCTTTCAAAATGCTGAATATTCTTTGTTTGCCTGTGGGGGCCTCTTCTCTTATTTATGGTTTGGGGACTAGACAGAAGGACACAGAGCCTGAACAGGCTAATCACCAAGGCCTCCTCTGTGACTGGAGCAGAACAAGATGATGTGCTGACAGTGATGGAAAGAAAAACATTAGAAAAACTGCTTTCTATTATGGACAACAGCAGCCACCTACTGCCCGAGCTGGTGATGGAGCAGAGGAGCTCCTTCAGTGGATGGATGCTCTCTGTAATTTCCTCCACAGACACACTAAGGAGGTCTCTCCTGCCCAGAGCTATGAGGATATAGCACAGATCCATGAATGAGGGGAGGTGAAAGGAGCTGAGGGCTGACTCACTCTGTGTGAGAATGTTGCCCTTCTCTTTGGTTATTTATATCACTGTCATTTTTAGTTTTCATCATCTTCACAATAATGGCTGTTTTTTTACTATGTTTTATCATTGGATTTGACCTGTATTTTGCTCATTTTTTGCTTGTGATAGTGATGTTCTGAGCAGATAAACATTTGAATATAATTTGGGATCAAAACAAAAATCAATCAATCATGATTTTCAAATATGGCAAAAAAAGTTAATAAATGTACATTATATGATTAAAATAATTTAACCTGAAGGACAAAAACTTTTATTTAGATGTTTACAGAAAAAAAAAAAATGATTCTCTGACCTTAAGTAAAGGCCCCAAGTTCTGTCAAAAGTTCATCTAACTCTGGATAATTAACCATGGACCCCTGCAACTCCTTCTGCTCAATCTTCAGACATGATACTCTACAATTTTTGCATTCTACTGAGGTTAAGAGTTGTTACTGTGGCAACCTCTCTATGATGGTATCCTTGAGCTAGCAGTCAATCACACCCTCTAAATATGAATTAAATCTTATCAACGGGAAGGTGAAAAGTTCTGAAATTTATATAAACGGTAACATAAAGATGTTCAAATTGGAAAAATGATTTTATCTCAAAATAGAAGAATATATTAAAATATTTTTATCTGACCTTCAAAGAGCATCATGACCATGGATGGATGGATCTTAAGGGATGTGACAGATATGGATGGATGGATGGATGGATGGATAATTGGATCGGTCTTGAGGAATGTGAGGTATGGGGACAATCATGGATGGATGGATGGATTGATGAATGGGTCTCAAGGGGTTGTGAGAGAATGATACAATCATGGATGATTGCATGCGTGGATGGATGGAATGATGGATGCATGGATGGATGGATAGGTGGACGGATGGATGGATGGATGGATGACTGGACTGGTCTCAAGGGATGTGAGAGAAAGAGACAATCATGGATCAACGGATAGGTGGGTGGGTGGGTGGATGGATGAGTTTTAAGGGATGAGAGAGAAAGAGACAATCATGGATGGATGCATAGATGGATGCATGGATGGATAGATAGATGGATGAATGGATGGGTGGGTGGGTGGATGGATGATGGATGGATGGATTGTCTCAAGGGATGTGAGATAAACAGACAATCATGGATGGATGCATGGATGGATGGATAGGTGGACGGATGGACGAATGGATTGATCTCAAGGGATGTGAGAGAAAGAGATAATCGTGGATGGATGGATGGATGGATGGATGGATGGATGGATGGATAGATGGGTGGATGGATGGATGCATAGATGGATGGATATGTGGATGGATGAATAGGGGGATGGATGGATAGGTGGATGGATGGATGCATCAATGGATGAATAGGTGGATGGATGGATGACTGGATTGGTCTCAAGGGATGTGAGAGAAAGACAATTGTGGATGGATGTATGGATGGAAAAATAATGGGTCTCGGGGGGTGTGGGGAATGTGTGAATAAAGAAAGCTGCAGAGATGAGGCCATTCAACCCGGCTTATGGTTTCAATTTTACTTTTGATGCCTTAGCTTATGTGAAGGCCAAATAGTCCCATTTGTTGATATGTTTTTTTTAAAACCATCCTGTTTTTTTAAGCAAAAATAATTATCCATCTGGAATTTATAGTGGAGGTTCCACACTAAAGACTAAATAGTGCTCTTAAAACTACACAAAAATGCTAAGAATTACTGCGGGAAACCACAAATCCCTCATAAAAATGTTAAATAGTCCCAGCTTCAGTTGTTTAGATTTTCTGTCTCCAATCAAGCGGAAAGTGGAGAAGCAAACAAACACAGAGACCAGCTAAAGGTTAAATGCTCTTTCGATTCATTTCTTTTTATAGCAGTATCATTTTTCTGCCCCAAAAATGATCCCGTTAAATATGGACAAACACACAAAAAGTATTTCAAACAACATGCTGCATTTCTATTTGAGTATTTGTCCCACAGGATTTGAGGGTGTCAGCAGAGGTCAAATGTCAAACAAATTATACATGTATTTTCCACTGCAAGAAATCGTATAAATCGCCTCGTTTGAATTTCCTTCTCATAGTCACGGTGGTGCTATAGCTTTAATTTGCACTTTTCTGACAGAGAAGGAAGCGAAACTTGGATGACTTGTCTTTTGAAATGTTCCGGGCTTTTCTCAGGATTCATTTGAACTCTCTTGTGGTGTATCTTGGACGTGGCAAAAAGCCATTTTCTGTCTCTTTGATTTAACCTGAAAATAGACACAGTGTCACTAAAAGCACTGCAAGGTTAAAGCACCTTTTAGAATCTAGGACCTTCACTCGAGTCCTTTCTCTCTTGAGGAGATTAGCCTCCTCATTCGCTGCAAGGGCTTTTTCATGCTGTGTCTTTTAGGACATCTGTGGATTGTTTAAATTATGAGCCTCTCATGTTGAAAAATGACCTTTTCTGCATACTCTATAGTTAAAACCATCCTCCAGCAATTCATTCTTCCAAAACTGATGTATTCTCAAAATTAGATATTTCAAACCATTTACTTAAAAAAATATTTTTTTAAATTCTTTTTTTCCATTTTATAAATGACAAATGGAAATTTGCTGAAAGGCTCACCTTAGGAAAAGTCAGAATTGGTTCTGTCAATCTCCAATGCATCGTGCTACATTTACAACTGGGATATTAAAGAAGACACTAAAAAAGTTTTCTTGAACATATGTGTAATTCATCAGTGATTTACGTAATTTTAGCATGATATGTGCGCCGTATACATGATGTAAACAATTGTGGAAAGCCATAAATTTGTGTGTGCATCATACAAAAATCTATTGCTTAAGATTTACCTAATAAATGCAAATAAACTACCTAAAATATGGATAAACTGTGTAATTAGATTAGATTAGAAATTGTTTATTACAAGAAATCCAAGAAAGAATAATGCATGTCCAATACAATCAATAGAGGTTTACATTCATACAAAGATATGTCAGACATAGAATAATTAGGCATCAAATCATAGATCGTTTGAAAGGGAGTCGGAGTGCTGAAACCCCAAGATCATGCCTATGGGGTATCTTTGTGTGTTAAATGTAAAATATGACCATAGATATGATAAATGATTATATGTATGTGATTATGTATTGTCAAATTTTTTTCTGCTCAATGTCTGCCTGTAAAGAGCAAGTCTTGTGTGACACTTTTAAGAATACAGGATGTTCTATCTGCAGCTTCTGCAAAACCACACGAAGACAGCAAGCAACGGGACCCAGTGACAGGAAGGACCATTGTGCTGAGCGCAGAGGGGGAGGGAAAAATGAAAAAAACACCTTCTCTTTAGCCTAGAGCAGAAGAACTTCGACACACTCCTCCTCAAGACATTGACGGGACAGGTCCTCTCCTCCACCTCGGTGGGAGAGGACCTCTCCTCTCCACTTCGGTGGAAAAGGGCACTTCTTCTCCATTCGACTTCGTCTCTGCACCACCTCGGTGGAACTCTGACAGTTTCACTCTGTCCCGATTCAGCGGGAGAAAATAACCCGAAGGGGTAGACAAATAAAATAATAAAAAAGAAAGCCCGAAAGGGAATTAGATAGACATCCCATATCTACCCACGGGTGATAAAGGAATATATATATATATATATATATATTTATATATATATATATATATATATATATATATAGATAGATAAAACGTCTGTATTTAGCCTTTTGTCTTAAATAACGGGTTGACATACCTAAATAGATTTCTCTTTTTTTTCCCATCTGACCTCTGCCACTGAAGACAACCTAACGACAATCATGTAAGCCCCACACCCCGTAAGCCTGAGAGACATAAAAAAAATACAAATACCTTCTCTTTTGTGTTCAAGGGATATGTGTATTGTATGAAAAAAATAGACCTCTAGAACTTTAGCCTGAAACTGTCAGGAACTTACAGGAGGCTATCTCATATGGTCTCTATTCCGCAACAAATGAACACACTATAGTTGGTTAGGCGGTACCTACGATGGATTTATCATATGTGCCTTTTAAAGTCCTAATCGAGGGTTTCTAAGAGTAAAAATTGGTAAAATGCGTTAGGCCAAATGCACAAGTCCCTTTTCTCAGCTTGTGGATAATCAATAAATGAGAGGTCTCACACACCTTTTCCCCGTGTGTAGAAAAAAACTGGGAATCACAAGAGTCTCAGTCGTGAATAAGAACCAAAGAGAGGAGCCTTAAACCTCAAAACAGGCGGTCAGTTCCTGTTACAGGCGGCGGCTCAACAGGAGGAAGCAAATTTATATAATCCCACCCTAGCTCCACCTTACCATTTTCTATACATAAATTATCATTATCTGGTTCATAACTTATAATCAGATGTTTTTACCTTACCAGCCGAGACATTCTCGTCCCCAAGTCGTCACATATGTTGACGTTTAGTTAAGGCCCCTTCTGCGTCACTTTTGGACATTTTTGGCTTCCCCAACTCGTCGTTTTTTGACATGCTGGCTGTTCATAAAAGCAAGGGTCTGCAACCCTTGGGACGCGGTACCGGATGCAGTACAGGATGGGGTACCGGATGCGCACTTGTCTTTGGGAGGCATTTAATACCAGTACCCTAATACAGTACTGGTACCCTAACCTTAACCCAGTACTGGTTTGCACGCGGTACCGCATCTGTACTGGTTTGGGTCCAGTGCCGCATCTGGTCCGTGTCTAGTTAGGTTTCTTGTACCGGGTTTGGGTACTATTGTCCTACGCGTCATGGTACCGTACCGGTTCTGGTTCGCGGCCCGTTGGTTGGTGATTAAATTGGAACAGCCAGTGTGTCAAAAAACGATGACTTGGGACACCCAAAACGTCAGTTTTTGACACGGACGGGACCTCAGTCAAATGTCAAAATGTGACGACTTGGGAGTGAGAATATGTTGTACCAACACAGATTTAAATCATTAAGAATCCTTAAGTAACAATAAAACACATGACTATGTAAGTACACATACCATTATTTCAGACTTTATCACAGCATATGCAGATCAATTAACAAAATTTTGTAAATCAGGTATCAAATAAAAAATGCAGATTATTTGTCATTAGAAAAGTCATTAATATAAACCAAGTATCAAAAATAAAATATATATATGCAGATTCATTTCCATAAGAAAAATTCTTGTTATAAATCAAGAGTCAAAAATATGTGTAGAATATTTTCATCAGAAATTAAAAAAAAATAAGCACAGATGCTGGAAGAATAAAAACAAATGAGCTTTTGAACTGATTCAAACATTAATTCTGGTGTGGAGAGGCGTTTGAATAAGATTAGAAAACCTTAAAACAGCACAGCATATCCTCCTTAACACTAACTATAATGTCCTTTTTTTAAGATTGGCAATAAATCTATATTATGTTTCAAAAATATGAACAAGGAAAGACTGGGGTGGAACTCTGCTCCTTTCATGTTAGTCTGTGGTTTTCTAATTCACATTCGCCAAGTTGTGCTAAATTTTTTTTATGGTCACAACTGTACGCTGGTGACAGTTTGCATTACATCACCCACATGATAGATGTCATGTTGTTTAAGTCTCTGCTTGCATCACAGGCCGGGTGATGACAGAATGTGGGACTGTAACAGATCGCACTCAACACATTAAAATGCTAAAAACTGAGCTTTTATTTTTGTAGATTTCTGAGACCAAAGAAAACTGAAATTACGAGGCTGTGTTTGCCTGGAGATCACTTTAGATTGAAAATATAGAAAATCATGTAGTGTTTTAGATAACTAAAGCCTTGATGTGAGACCTGTGCAAGAGTCACAACAACACTCTAAAGAGTGGCATGTGCAGACACTGTTTACTAAATTTATTCCCATCTTCGTTTTTATGACCACTTACTCATAATTGGTTTTAGCCCAACTGAAAATGGTTTCCTGCTGTTTTCTAGAGGCTTTTTCCACTTGTGAACTGGGTGTTTGCAGGAGTTAAATAGGTATGAACAAACTGCACCATAAGACCATTAAATGGATACTGGGGCAAAACCTTCTTCTGCATCTCTTATTTTGAAAATGTAAGGAAGTGAGGTCCTGAGGTTGTCATTCCACCACAAAGAACTTTAAAAAGTTTCCCAAGTATTCCAACATCTACTACAACTACCTTGTTATACCTCTGATTAGAATGTTATTCTTTTCCAACTATATCGACACTGTTTTATCCGTTTTGTTTTAAGTTTTCATGGATTTTAATGCTGATTATTCTAGTAAAATTGTGTTCTGGTGGCCTTTTGATATTCTTTTTTTAAAAAAAAAAAAAAATCAATTTCCAATAACTCTCCTTTGTATAATTAGAATCAATCTATTGAAACTGTGGATGATTCCAAATTCTTCCCGTTGATCTCATACGTATAAATTCCAATTTGAGAATTTATGTGTACTTAACAAAACATAATTTTCGTAGTTGCATTTTAAAAAGACATGTTCACTGAACCTATATTACTCAAACTGGAACTCCTATGGTTGCCTGAAGACAGAACGGTCAGGACAGTAAATTAGGAACAGCTCCAGAAGTCACAAGTGTCCCAATTATGTTTTTTTCTCTCATTTGCTGCTCCTTAGTGCTGCTCTAAGCTCTTAAAGATCCACTCTGAAGAAAGTCTTGTTTCTGGTGTCTTTAACATGTTGTCAGTTTTCTGATGATGGAGGACATCTGTAAAGAAAAGATTAAAACTCTGTTTTATTAGGATTTCTTTATTCAAATAGTTGTAAATCAGGAGCAATTAAAAAAGAACACTTTTTTTATTATTATTTTGGCTTAAAACGACATAATTATAATAACTAAATGTGAAATGTGAAAATCCAGTCAGAGGGGCGGGGCTTGTGGGCTGGACTGGACCCTCAATCAATATCAGATATTTAATTTATTCTTATTATGATGAGCAGTTTGCACTTCCAGCTTATTTTTCTAGATAAATATTCCATCAGATGTCTGCATGTCATGAATGGATCACGACATGATGTTGTCGCAAAGCGCAGCAGAATTCTACTACAGTTAATAAATAACAGCGTAATCATTCATTTTTATGAATTTTGAATAAAAAAATTAACCACGTTTGGTTAAAAATGCCTAATTGTTCTAAAGATACTAAAGCTAATGTCACTAAACTTTCTTACATGACTAATTATCACCTACATTTACTAGATAACATATTTTTTTAGGTAATAGTTGCACTATTTTTACTTTCTTGTTAAAGCTATTTCACAGAAGTGCTCTATTTAGGTGTTAAATTATAAAAGAAGTTTAATGAAATTAAATTAAATAAAAAATACCTTATCGGATCGGGACTCGGTATGGGATTGGTCCCAAAAAAACCCTACCAGGACATCCCTAATTTTGATTAAAGTTATTTGATTGCTTCAGCTCTGACATACACACTATAAAGGCCATTAGTTTGTCTTTTACATGTATTGGAAAGTGTGACGGCAGATTACAGGAAAACAACTTAAAACACCAAAGCAATCACAGAAATCTCTGAAATATTGCCGTCTGCTTAAAACCTTTTAGTTTTTCTTATCAGCTCGTGTCATTCCGCGGGTTATCTCCTTTATCTCTGCTGCAGTTTGGCTCCGAGCCTTGAGCTTTGGCACGGACAGAAGTTCAGAGAAAGTGTATCAAATTTCATGAGCTCTCGTCCGTAAATCAATCAGCTCAGCTGCTCTTGGAGGGGGCATCCGAGGGCCGACCCTGGCTTTTTCACTTATTATCTGTCACCTGATGTTTGGCTGAGCCCGGGAGCTTTTTCATCCCCCATTCTTTCTGCAATCAACTACTCTACATGGTCACCTCCCAGCCAGCAACGCCAGGTGGGTCCCATATGGTTTAAAGGTAGACAGAAAATGTGGGCCCCAAACAGGTCTGTCCACAGCTTCTGTGGTGGCCCCACCTATGTTTGCCTATATTGGCTTAAGTGGGGCACTCAGTGGGTTGGTTCGCTATGCTAGCCAGATGCCCGGTGGACAGCGAGGTTCACTAGCTCACTACAGTGGAGCTTGCTACAGCAGAGCTCGCTAGCTTGCTACCGTGGAGCTTGCTAGCTTGCTACAGAGGAGCTTGCTATGTTGCTACAGAGGAGCTTGCTACAGCAGAGCTCGCTATAATGGAGCTTGCTCGAGCGGAGCTAGCTACAGCGGTGCTCACTAGCTCACTACAGTGGCACTCGCTACAGTGGAGCTCGCAACAGCAGAGCTTGCTATTTCACTAGAGCGGAGCTCACTAGTTTACTACAGTGGAGCTTGCTACAGTAGAACTCGCTAGTTTACTACAGCGAACCTTGCTAGCTCGATACAGTGGAGTTTGCTAGTTCACTACAGCAGAACTCGCTAGCTTGATACAGTGGAGCTCGCTAGCTTGATACAGTGGATCTCGCTAGCTTGATACAGTGGAGCTCGCTAGTCCGATACAATGGAGCTTGCTAGCTTGATACAGTGGAGCTCGTTAGCTTGATACAGTGGATCTCGCTAGCTTGATACAGCGGAGCTCGCTAGTCCGATACAATGGAGCTTGCTAGCTTGATACAGTGGAGCTCGGTAGCTCGCTACAACTAAGCTCACTAGTACACTACAGTAGAACTCGCTAGTTTACTACAGCGAACCTTGCTAGCTCGATACAGTGGAGTTCGCTAGTTCACTACAGTTGAGCTCACTAGCTTGATACAGTGGAGCTCACTAGGTAACTACAGCAGAACTCGCTAGCTTGATACAGTGGAGCTCGCTAGCATGCTGTGCCATGCACTGGAAAGCTGGCTAGTGTAGCAGGGCAACCCACTGAGTTCCCACTTAAGCCAATATAGGCAAACACAGGTGGGGCCACTACAGAAATTGCGTACAAACCTATTGGGGGCCCACATTTTCTGCCCACTTCTTCAAGTTTATTTCATTTGCTAATTTTTCTGAGGACATCCAGCTGACCTTTCAAGATTTCGGAGCTAGAATTAATAAAATGCAGAAAATGATCTCAATACTTGAGCAGAAAGTATATCCCGCTGAATGTATTTGTTTGAAATGTGGAGCAGCATTTTCATTTTTCACCAAAACAGAGGAGTCTTGAGAAAAGGATTTTTGATCCTTTCCTCCTCATAATTCCTTCTTCAGCACATCCTCCTTGTCACTTTGATCATAACTGATGACCGTAGTCAGAATAAACCCCCAACCCTAACGCTCGCTCCAATCACCAGACGAGGAAGAAGCAGCGTCCACAAGAGGGAAGTGTTATCACATCCATCCTCCCCGTTCATCTGCCTCCATCTCCACCAGCTTCATGTCTGGATGCTTCAGCAGAGAGGGCTGGAATGGAGGAGTGGGTGCTGCGTTTCAAAAAATATCTCCCCCGGTGAGTCATCGTCGCTCTGTCAGGAAGATCATCAGCCGCTGTCAAAGTGCTCCTCCAGAGACACGGACTCCCTCCACATACATGTATGGATCATCGCTTGGATTGCAATTTACTCTTTTTCCACTCCCACTAAGTTATTAATTAGCTTTGCTTCGGATGAGCTCTGTGGTCGCTGCAGGCGCCATTCAGGAAAACTGTGGTTTCCAGCTTCTCCTTAGAAAAAGGAATTAACATTTTATCTATTAATTAGTGGGTAATGGTGTGAGCTTTCTGCAGAGTTTACTGCCTGCAAAGCATGTGTTTGGAGGGAAAGTTTATAAAAATGGTTGAAAATCTTCATCATATGGACTTGGAAAGTTGCAGTATCTCTAACATCTTGTAATTTTTTTAATTGATGGCATGATCAATGTCATTCCAGTAGATTATAATGCTCCATAAACGTTGAATTTCAAAATAAAGCTAAAAATGTTGATTTTATACGCTCAGTTTTTGTTTCTCAAGAAAGGGAAAATTTCAAAATAAACGCTATTTTCCCCTTTTTTAAGTTCTATATTACCCCCCTCTCCCCATCCTTATATTTATATATATATTACATCATGACTTTACCTGGCGGCTGCTGTCCTCCTACATTCACCATGTCTTCACTGACATGTCATTTACGCACAAATGCTAGAATTATGCTGAACATCTCAACAATTAAAAAAGAAAAAAATACAGTAAGTCAAAGAACATAAACACTGGAGCTCTTCAAAGAAAGTTGGTTTCCGGTTATTTTAAGGCTCCCTAAACTTTGATTTTCAAAATAAAAGTAGCATTTTTATTTTTACGCAGTTTTTTATTTCCAAATAAATGCAATGTTCCCTTTTTTGAAGTTCCATTTACTACCCCCCATATATATTTATATATATATTACCATGACTACATTCACCATCTCTCCACCAATTTGTCCTTTAGGCACAAATGTTGGAATTACATTGATCATGCAATAATAATAAAAAAACAAAAAAAATAATAAACCAAAAAACATAAACACTGGAGCTCTACTGTCAATAAAAGTTGGTATCCGGTTATTTTGAGGCACCAAAAAAGTTGATTTTCAAAATAAAG
>NC_050524.1:6193317-6197969 GCF_002922805.2 Oryzias melastigma | reverse complement strand
ACCATCTCTCCACCGACTTGTCCTTTACGCACAAATAAAAGTTAGGGATCTTTTTCTGGGGAGGGGGCAGCGGTGTGCTACTTTTTTCCTTTTTTGTGTGTGTGCAGGACAATCCAGGCTCCTCCCACTCTCCTCAACGTCACCGATCCCGATCTCTCCCAAAGCCAGTTGAAACAGTGTGGAGGCAGATCCGCGGGGCTGCGCGCACGGCCGGACCAGCGACGATCTTCTTTCACAGCCAGCCAGGAACGACTGCAGAGACGCACATCTGCGTTCCGGAGTTGCGTGAACTTCTCCCTCCCCACTCTACCACCACCACTACCCAGGCTGACTGTTCCCGCCGCAGACCGAAGGGAATTCGAGAACTTGGAGAAGTGAAGCGGGCGCGCAGAGCTGCTGGAGGGGAAGAGGCGACCGCTTTGGAGGTAACTCTCCTGGTGTTGGAAACTTCCCAGCGCAACATCGAGCGAGGACCTCCCGCCCACTTTACCCCTCATCCACAACACTAGAGAGAGAGAGAGAGAGAGAGAGAGAGAGAGAGAGAGAGGCGCAGCGCTGGATGGAGCAACAAAGGCTACATGATTAAACTGCCGGAGCTCCTCTGATGAAAACTCCTCACTCCCCGCTCTCATCCCCTGCGCTCATCTAGATCAGCCTCTTGGATCTGGTTCCGGGGACGCAGCCAGGCTCCCCTACGCGCAAACTCCAGCCAAAAGGGATCCGCCGCAGACACGAAATTGATGCTTTGGCACGGACGCGCGCACCGCCGATCCTCCTCCTAGTTGTCGACAAAGTCTCCCGCCGCTGCGCCGCAAAGGGGAAGTCTAGCGTTGGACGGAGTGGGATTTGCAGAAGTTGCATGCGTGGTCTTTGTCGCCTTTGAGCCCACCCCCCTCCCCAGTCGTCCGCTCTCAGGTTATCAGACAAGACCCCCGGATAGTTGAGGTGCCATGGCGCGGTGCGTGGGGCTGTGGGCGCTCCTGCTGGCGCTGCACGTTCAAGGTAAGCTGCAGCATCTGTCTTGTTTTCACCCTGACCTCACTGCTCTGTGTGTGTGTGTGTGTGTGTGTGTGTGTGTGTGTGTGCGTGCGTGCGTGTGCGTGCATGCATGATGACTCCCATTGACGGATGCACATGGGAGCGGGTCGATTTGATTCCACGCTTTTTTTATTTTTGCACGCGCGCAACTGCAAAGTGTTTGGTGCCTCAGAATCCAGCCCACGTAAAAAACGGCTGCAGAATACTTATTTGCCGTGAAGTTACGGGGCCCACAGGCAGATGGCGGTGTGTGCGAGTCATGGGGCCCAGCAAGTTCCTCCTGTCATTCATTTTTTAAAGAGTGAATATTACAGGATGGAGATGATGGGCCTGAGCGGAAGGATGATGCTTGGTTTTGTGTCAAACGAGACATTTGTTCCACTCTGCTCATCCGGTGTGTGTGTTTGCATGATGATGGCGTCCACTGGTGCTTGATAAACTGATGAATGGTCTGATCTGGTTGACATTGATCATCCTGACATGGAGTGGAGCTAATTATTTAAACAGGCTTATTAAGCCTTGTCGACTTATTGGATGAAACATCATTATTCAGGTTTTATTGACGACCTCTAATTGGAAAACAACAGCGGACACGAGTGTTGCTCCGGGCCTCAAAGTTGCCCACTTTTGTTTGGATTGATGCGGCTGGAGCCTCCATTTTGAGAGATGGAAGAGGGTCAAGTGTGGTCAAGGAATATCAGATGGTGGCCTGGTTGCCTCTGATACGCTGAGACTCGATGATCTCACATGCGAACCTCCTCCTTAATCCTTCCCCTGTGAGATCCCAGCATTCTTTCGCATCTTCTCCGAGGTTGAGAAAAACCAGGCGGTTGACCTTCTTGGCGGCGAGCCTCCTTGTGGGGTCATGTGCTTAAGACCGATTGAATACTTTGATCAAAAGCTCCTGTCTGATTTATACTGAGATGATCCCTTTGCTTGTGGAGAAGATCAGGATTAGCCGGTTCCCTTGGGATTCACGGAAGAAAGGCTTTTGAAGCGGTTCAGTCACGAGTGGGGAAAATGTCTCCACTTACAGCATCCGGGAAATCCTCCCCAGCCAATCGTTTTGGCATCATCGCTAGACCTTGCGTGAATCTGCGTCACCCTTCTCGCCTAATTTGAAATCAAAAGTGACTTCTTAATCCACGTGTGAACACAAAAAGGCAGCATTGGTTGAGATCCACGGTGTTTGACATGTAAAAACAAGAATTTGATCTTTCACCCTGGGGTCAAAGGGCGTTGCCATAAATGCCCTGCTGTCTTTGATGGCTCTAATTGATATACAGCATGTGCCAGACTCTCCCCCCAGTAACCACGGCACAAACAAGTGAAGAGAGGCCCCCCACCAGCACAAGTGGCTGCCTGTTGCAGTCCTCCACAGGGGAAAACCATTTGCTCTTGTGGTGGTAATAACCATTTGAGGAAACACGGCAATGCCAAATTCATAAGCAGAAATATTTGCAGCAGCTTGCCAAGTAGATGATCAAATCAAATGAACATTGAGAATAATGGATCTGTGAATAATAACAGCCGCTCTGTTCCCGCGTTCTTATATTAGCACTCGGTCTCTCCTGTATTCCAGCCTGATATTTAATTGAGTTTGAATTGGGTTAGTAACCAGGTGGCTGTTTGTGGCTCGGCTCCATCGGCGACTCCCGGTGCCTCGGCCGCTCATACAGATATCACTCTGGGCCCGGGTGGACGGAGATTTTCCAGCTCTAATTCCTCATCTTGGTTCGACTTAACATTTGGGAAATTAACTGTGTGCGGCTTGCAAATATTGGAAATAAAACTCCTGGTTGTTGAATCACCAAATCTGCAACAAACAGCTTTTAGCAGACACTTCTCCTTTAAATAGCTGATGGAGAGGCCCCAGCAACAGAGGTTTCAACCATTGACTGTATATGAGAGCTGGACCGAATGAGGATGACCCATAGGAAACTAAAGGACTTGGCTGCAGACAGCAACGGCAGCAACCGGACAGCCCAGATATCCCCAGATATGTCCCCAAACTACGGCCCGCGTGTCAGATTTGGCCCACCTCCACATTTGGCCCAGCCCCCCAAACACTATCAGAGGCGCATTATTTTTTCATTTCCCCCAATCTGGCTTTGAGATTGTTTGCTAACACTGCTAGCAAAACAGTGTTTTGCTAAGGTCGTCCTAAGGTTGTCCTCATAGAAAAGGACTTCCATCAAAATGGACTCAATCTAATCAACGTTATTTGTACCGCTATGTTGGAGTCATACGTCGTCGGTAAGCAGGGTTTGGTCTGATTCGTCATTTCTCTCATGAGTGAGTTTTTTTCAAGTCCACGCCTCTACCACTTAAAAGCAGACTCAGCAGAATCTGTCATTTAAAAGCTTTGAATGTTTAAGACCACATATTTTTATTGAGGCATCTGATTGGACGGTTCAACTTGAATAACTTGCACTACAGAATCGTGAAAAAACATGTTAATATAGAAGTAAGTTTACAATTGAAGTCTATGGGATTTTGGCTTCTTAGACCCAGCAGGTACTTCCTGTGGGGAGGAGGGGAGGTCACTCAGTCCAGTTCTAAAATACAGTCAATGGGGGGGGGTTAACTGAAACAATGGAAAGGATCATACAACTTCTTCAAGGAAGCAATTTAACACACAACTGTGGGAAAGGCAGAATGCCTGGCTTCAAGAGGGATTGTCTGTTGGAATGTCTACTGAAAGCTGGGATTTTCCAGGTAGAATCCAATAGATAATTAGGAAGTGCCAGATCATAAAAAGCAATAGAATTTAAATATGGCTGCACCTTGTGTAAACACTGAGTCATCACCGTCAATGTATTTTATGATCTGAGAAACATAGACAGTTAATGTCTTCTGCAATTCACTTTTTTGTCTTCAACAATAACTTTGATAGAATAGATTGTTACTGTGAGATGACATATTATGTTGTTATATTTCTTCTTTAAAAAAAAAAAGCCATATATTTCAGCAGGACTGCAATTAAAGCAGTTTGGTTGGGTGATGGAAGCAAGCTGCTTAGATCAAAAAAGACAAAGTGTTTAGAACAATTGTAAACAAACTAAGTTATATATAAAAATTACAATGTAAGATACCAAATGGTCTAAACGGAAATCAAACTGGAGGAAAAATTACCATCACACAGAAAAAATCCAAATGTAAATCCAAATCGGAACATTTGTTGGGTTCAGGTTAAGACTGATGATGGGGTTCCATGACAGGTAAGGAAGGTGAAAGATGGCGGTCATTAGCTTTCAGGTCAATACAAAGATATCTATTGAAACTTAAGGCGTTTTCCTCATTCATCAGTTGGAAAGCCTGTTTGGTTAGGATAAAGTCATTTTTCAAAGGTGATAATACATTTACCAAAGAGCAAAGAACATTGATATGCAGTTTAAATGGGTTGGCTATGTTCATGACTATCATACAGACTGTGTATCACTAGAAAATTGATCCAATTAGGTTTTAAAAAGTTCTTAGAGTTAAACAAACATCAGAAGAAGTACAATCCAAACCATCCTTTTACCTTCTGTAAAAGAAAAGAACAAAATCATGTTTATTCCATATTTTCATCCATAGTTGTGTCTTTGATTTTCTAAACTCTTATTGTGTGG
>NC_050524.1:6184593-6193081 GCF_002922805.2 Oryzias melastigma | reverse complement strand
ATGCTTCACACACGCGCTACAGAGCCTGTATCTCACCGGTGCTTCTCCTGAATGAGCGCGTGCATCGCTATTAAAAGTCCGACGCAGCCTGCGCCCATAGTTCCGGCGCGTGACTCAGACGCTCAGCGCTACAGCCTCTTTAAATGAAAATATAATATCGATACTTGGTCAGAACCCATCGAGAATCGATCGCAGGACTAAATATCGCGATATATCGCAATATCGATATTTTGGCACACCCCTAATTGATATGCAGTTTAAATGGGTTGGCTATGTTGATGACTATCAAACAGACTGTGTGTCACTAGAAAATTGATCCAATTAGGTTTTAAAAAGTTCATAGAGTTAAACAAACATCAGAAGAAGTACAATCCAAACATCCTTGTATCTTCTGTAAAAGAAAAGAACAAAATCATGTTTATTCCATATTTTCATCCATAGTTGTGTCTTTGATTTTCTAAACTCTTATTGTGTGGTTCTGTTGGATTTTTCACCCAAACTCTCAAATGGCTTCCTTGTAAAAATGGGCTGCAAGCTTCATCACACATCAGTTTCTGTTTCACTGACCTCAAACTGAGTTTCTGCCATTTTCCTCCTCATGTGGGGTCCCTGAAGTGGCAAACATCACAAGTGATGTGTCTTTGCTTGATTTTATTTGGAGACTTGCACAGCTAACACCTGGACTTAACAACATATCCTGACTTGGAGTAGACTTTCTTCATTTTTTAGATTTTTGTTTTACATTTTGTCTCATTTAAAGAGACTCGTGTTTGATTGAGGAGTCGGAGACGCCGTAAGCAATCGCAAGCGCTTTTGTTGATGGTGTTTAAACTGATGTTTGACGACAAACGGACAGCAACATTTTTCCTTGCTTCCTTTTTTTTGATTCGGACAGGTGACAAATTGTTGGAGGAGCCAACAGTTGATGTCTCAGTATGATGCTGCCAGAAAAGATTGAATGCACTTTGGTGCTCAATCTGAAACGCACAAGAGACTGCTCCCTTCAAATAGATATGTTTCATCATAGGGTACAGATGATGACTTGGACCGAAAGCTCACCTGCTATTTGGCCCCCATCCATCTTACCTGTGAGCACAAATCCTTGGGTTTTCTGAAGGTTAATGAGAGTGCAGAGGTCTCCATTGGATAACAATTTTTTTTGGTTGAGTTCAAAGCAGACTGTTGGTCCATCCATGGATATTTCTATTATCTGGTTATTTTGAACAGTATCTCCATGGTTTTTGCAACCAGTGATTGGTCCGAGTCAGCATTTCTATGACAACCACTCTCGCCAATCAGAAATGAGCTTGTTAGAAGCTTCTTGAAACCTCCGAGTGGATGACTGTGTGAAAGTGGTAATAGGTATTAGTGCTGCTGTCACAATTCCCTCATTGTACCATCAGCTTCCTGGTTTGATGGCGATCCCTGTTTTGAAACTCAAATTAGTTTTCCATGTTGAACAATTCTCTGACAAAGCTGCTCACAGCAACACCTGGGAACCGTGAAGAGGTAAAGTCTCTTTATCCAAACCTCAGTGCTGAGTCTCAAACAAGAAGGGTTACACTCTAGGGCAGGGGTGTCCAAATCCGGGCCTCGAGGGCCAGTGTCCCTCATGTTTTCCAACCAACTTGCCATCTTGAAGCTCCTTGTTGGCTAAACACACCTAATCTAGGTAATCAGTAGCAGATAAGGTACGGTTTCTGGAAAACCAGCAGGAAGCTTGCCCTCGAGGCCTGGATTTGGACATCTCTGTTCTAGGGTGTACAGAATGATCCAACCGTGGATTCCAACCCACAAACTTCCACACACTCTTCTACTAGGCTACCAGGCTGGTTTGAATGCCGAGTTGTTGTCTTTGACACAATAAACAACTTGTGGATCAGCTTGCCGCACTAACTGTCCCGGATTGGCACAGATTGTTGAAAACTTTTCCCAGTCATGGAAAAAATCTTGGAAAAAAGTTATACTGTGTTGCAAGCTATAGAGCAGGGGTTTCAAACTCCAGATCTTAAACATCCTGCTATTTTTGCAAAAACCTTGTCCTACCTGCTGTTGATTACCTGGATCAGGTGTGTTCTGCCAACAAGAAGCTTCAGTGTCAATGCTTGGAAGACATATTGGATACTGGCCATCAAGCCCTGGAGATTGACGCCCCTACTGCAGACCAAAAGTCCTTTCACAAAATACCAGGAAAGAAACTTCAAACAAGCAACAGATTTAATGATAAAATCATTCGAATAACAAGTTTTTCCTGTTTTGAATCATTCGCATCAGAGTTACTAAATGCCGTCTTTCACTTCCCTTCCCATCTGTTGATGTAGTCTCATTGATATAAATACAAATGTTGCCGCTCTAATTAAAACTCAAGAAGTCTTGAACTTGAAGCCTACTTTCCCCAACAATAAAACCCCCCTTTAAAGCCACACAGACCATTTTTTTCTTTCATCATCTTGATACAAAATCATAATTAACGAAGCAGTGCGGATGTTTTCAAAGGGAGCGCTGAGCACGAGTGGATGTTAATTGCATAATCGTTGCATCTGCATGAAAGCTACTATTAAAGGTGCGCCTGTGTGACATCACCTGCATTTGTTGTCTCTTTCCGTCTCCTCAAGGTCGTCCTTTAATTCTCTGTAGTTTTCATTTGATTTCATTTTTCTCTCTTTCGGATGGAAACTGTAATTGCCGCTCGATGGCATTTATCGCCTCTACCCGGATGACAGTTGTGTTATAATGAAATGGAGAGTGTCACTGTGGGATTGTTGGCCCTTGATGGTTTTAGTTTGAATGCAAATGACTTTGAGCTTCGGTCCTTTGGGGAGTTTCCCTTTGGTCCCCGCTGAGGTGATGGATGGGTGGGAGCGCTGCCGTCCTGGGAGACCAACTTGAGGGAGCTGACAGGAGATTAGGCTCCGCTTTTGCCGTAAGAACTAATAGAGGCACTTGGCCGCTCCAATTTCATCTCAAACAGCGTTTCGCTCATTTCGGTTTGGGCTGTCAGCTCTTTAGCAAATCCTCGTCAAAACACAGGGCTGAAATGAGACGGGAAAGTGTAGCTCGGTCATTAATTTAGACGACGCCGTTGCCTTTTAGGAAAAATAAAATCTATTCAGCCAGATCTGTTTCCGCATATAAATGTAGCATTTTTTCATGATCCAAACTGCAGACCTTGTTGTGTCTGAGCCAGCTGTTTCTGTAATAGGACTGATAATCACTGGGTACCTCACGATACGATGCGAAGCACAAGACATGGATCACGTATCGATGATATCACAATACTGCAATAACTGGTAAAAATCAACTGTAATATATCTCACAATATATAGAAGAACATCTTTTTTAGGAAAATGTTTCCCCATTTATTTTTTTATCTTGTACAAAATCGTAACTAGAAATGTTTTATTACCTGTGACAATTCTAGTGTGAATACTTTTAGCTGAAAGTAGTTGCTGAAGATGCTGAAGCTCTTTGCTTAAAATGGTGACGCAATTCACTTCAATTGAAAATTCAAAGGCTATTTGCAAAAATGTTAAATTTGCTAAAAGACTGGAATTTTCTTTAAAGTTCCACGAAAGAGCACTGAAGTTGACCTAAATTTCTGAAAAAAAGTAGTAAAATTGCTTAAAAATCTCTAATACATGCCAATTTTGCAAAAAAATATTTAGTGTGTTGCTTGAATATGAACTAAACTCCAAATTGATGCCAAATTAGCCACAAAAAAGCAGCTTGTTGCTTAAATACTACCTGAACTCCAAATTAGCCTAAAATTCCTCGGTAAACTAAACTAGTCAAAAATGTTAGCCTGTAGCTAAATATTAGCTAAACTTCAAATTAGCATAAAAAAACCTCGGTAAATGCCAAATTATTCCCAATAGCTACAACATTGCTATAAAACTAGCTAAACTCCAAAATAGCCAAAAATTCCTTCGTAAACTAAATTATTCAAAAACGTTAGCCTGTTGCTAAAATAGAAAGCTAAAATCTAAATCAGCCTATATCGCTTTTAGCTATGGAGAATCTTTCCTTCCACAGTATTTTCTTTCAGA
The DNA here is from genome assembly GCF_002922805.2 of Oryzias melastigma. Lineage (NCBI taxonomy): Eukaryota > Metazoa > Chordata > Actinopteri > Beloniformes > Adrianichthyidae > Oryzias > Oryzias melastigma. Next base: position 6,189,035 of record NC_050524.1, on the reverse strand, counting down.
TGTCTGTCGCTCTTCTGCTGTTGGATGGAGACAGAACAGCAGTTTTACTTGCAGCCATTGAAATTCATCTCTGCTTTCAGTCAAATCGCAGTATCAGCATACTGAGGCAAAGGAAAATCAATAATGGGGCTCAAATCTAGCCTTGAGCTTTTCTGATTTGGCATTAATCTGTCGAGTCTTTTTCTTATTTAGCTGATCCTCGTCAAGGGATTAAATGGTTAAATTGTACTACTGCTTTTGAGATTAAGAAAGGAATCGACCGACTACGTTTCTTTTGTGTTATATGTTGTAATAAATGAGACATAGCAGCTGAAGAGGGAGGATCTTGGATGGGAGTTTCTCTGCAGCATTTCTTCTTCCCAATTTGCTTAAAACAACATTATATTTGCATGTTTTCTGAGGATCTTTCTTGTGCTTTTATCCATTCAGCCATTGTTTTTAATGCTTTTGTCCTGCTCTCTTGTGTTTCAAAAGCAGGAACCGCACAGCCGTGCAAGTCTTTGAGTCTGGGGCGTTTTATTCATGCGCTGATCAGGGATTGAGCTCCCGGCCTTCCCCACTCTCGGCTTGGACGCCTTTAAAGTGCAGCAGAAGTGATGGGCGCAGCTCCAGCCCCCCGTGTGGGACTGCCTGAACAATCAATTTTGAGCAGGCATCTGGGCTGACGTGCCGCCATTTAGGAATCCAGGCGACCTGGGAAATGGTTTGTAGCCGTTGAGTGCAAAGGGAGAAAAAAAACGGTCCTGTAAGGTCATGGTTTAAAGTTTTACCTATGCTACCGGAGCTGCAGCAGTCACGCTCCCCAACCTCCTCTGGATGGCTTGTTTTTGTTCCTGTGTAAGCCAAGCACTCCTGTATTTCTCTGGTGGCTTTGCGGAGCAGTTGGGCCAGACTGCTTTTCAAACTTGATGGACTAGTTGAGGCTGCGGCCGTGTTTGTCTCAGGTGAAGTTTGTGCTGACTTCTGCAGTCTGTTGACAAGAGCTGGCCTGCAGCTCTCTGCCTGCACCATCTCAGGTCAAAATGATAAATAAGTGGAGTTGGCTGACACAGTACGCCAGCAAAGGCTTTAAATTAAACAACGGAGACAGGTGCGTCCCTGAAAACAATACAATTCTGGCACAGTTTTTCGCTCCTTTTTTCTTTTTTTAGTAATATGTCACCGTGAAGACTTCCACTGTAAAACAAAAAGAAATTACTCGCTGCAAAGGCAATTTCCCACATCTATTATAGCCTATTTTAACAATAAATTATTGTATATTGAATTATGGAAGGCTGAGTGCACCTTGTACATATTTTCTGCTCCAGAAAGCAAATTTATTTGATAAAACCTCCCTTTTTTGACCAAAAAATGGCAAGAAAACCCTACTTTTAGCAGGAATGAAGTGAAAAAGCATTATTTGTTATGTCTGCTTTGGTTAAAGACCCACTCCGATCATCTTTGAGCTGTTTTCAAAGCGTTCCCAGTGCTTTTTTATTTATGATTTTGCAGTTTTTAGCCAGTTTTTTTTTTAAAGTTGTCATTTTTAAGTTGTGGGGGGAATTGTTGTTATGGAGCAACCCCGCCTCCCCTTCCCGTTGCTGAGAACTCTTTGTTTCAAGGGAAGAGTATCGATAATAATTCCCAGAAATGAGTCAATTCGATTCACAAGAGCCAGTATCGATTCAATTACAATTTTGTTTTATTCTTTTGATCAATTTAATTTAGATTTTACACATTTAGACACATTTGTTTAGAAATACATTATTAATCTGCTATATGTTTTGAATATATTGATAATTAACATTGTTAACATTGTTCAACTTCTCCTGGAGGGCGTTTCAGTTTGGCCACTAGGGGTCGATCGCTCTATAGCCTTACATTTTTCCAGGAGAAGAAGAAAGTATAAGTAAAAAATGCAACTTTAGACCACAAATTGTTACTTTAAAAAATATTTACTTAGAAGAGTTTTGAAAAATATGTACCTGTGAGTTTATAAAGATGTTCATTTAGTCAGAAGTGACTGAGCGTTTGCATTAGCCATCCTATGTGACATTATGTGACATGTTAGCATAAAGCTAGTGGACTTTAGCTTTATGTGCTAAACTGATCTATGTTTTTACTCATCGATTATTGATGCATTAAGCTTAAATCGATTCAAATCAATTAATTGATTTTATCAACCCGGCCCTATTTGTTTACACGGTCTCTTGCTAGCTTACAGTCACCTTCAAACATTTTGTCTGCTTCTGATTCACAACAATTTAGTAAAAAAATACTCAGAAATGCAATTTTTAAGATTAATTTTCTTCAATTATGTCCTCCATCAACAGAAAAATGCCACAAGAACAAGTTAATTACATCAAAAGCATAATTTTCTTCAGAGTTGGCTTTTAAAAACAGATGATTGGATCTGTCAGAGCTTTGCTAACTTAACATGGATGTTTTCATACAATGAAAAAAAAACAGATCTTTTGGAGCAAAGCACTAAAAGAAAGCAGTACATAACCTTAAATAATTCAAGTATTTCTGACACTGATGTGCAAACGTTTCTTGTTATCACTGCCTTGCCCCGAAGCCAGTGTGGCAGAAGGAAAGTCTGCCCCAACACCCACTGCTCTCATTGTTTCAAAGCTACGCTAATCTGACATGACGGTAAATAAAACGCGAGCAACTGAACTGTAAACATAATGGGAACAAACAAAGAGCAACTCGCTACGACAGAAGCACCCCAGCTCCCGAGCTCTGCTGCTGCCTGCCTGGCTGGCTGGCTGTGCATTCGTGTGGGTTGCTTGACACAAAATGCACGTTTTATGTTGATAAATTACAGTTATCTCCAGTTAATGGTTACCCGCTGGTGCTAAATGGAAAGCGTGAACTTAAAATGTGGCGAGATGGTGTTGTAAATCTTTAGAAAATTTGCAGCAGTTCATCAGCAGTGGTGAGGCATATTGTTTTGCAGGTTTAGGATGATAAAACGGCAACATGCACTCAGTATATTGGAATATAATGCAAAAATAATCATTTGTCTGGGTGTTTATGTAGGCTCAGTAATTGCTTCTTAATTTCTGACCATTTTAACAAAATAGGTCAACTAACGCTTTCCTGCCGCATCCATGAATCGCCCGCCATGTTTTGGCAGCTCTTCAACTCTCTGCTTGCAAGTGAACCCTGTTGGTATTTACCACAGTGTGAATGCCAACTGACGACCAAAAAGGGAGGTTTTGCAAGGTGAATGTATTGGAACTTATGAAAAAAAAAGAGGAAAAACAGCCCTCAGTTGGCGTATATGTATATAGTGCTTTTTTAGCTGGTGGCACCAACCTAAAACCACCAGGAGTAATGTAGAGTCAACACATTCCCACTCCCAACTTGACGCATGGTTCGGGCCCCCAACGACGACTCTTGATGCTTTGGGTGTCCCCAACTTCCGGGGCACAAACCAGCAACTTAGTTCCGGGCCACAGACGCCAACCAGAGGTCCCCAACCCTTGGGACACATACTGGTACACAAGCCTGGTACTGGTTCCACGTTCGGTACCGTGTCCTTAGGGTTGAGGACCCGTGACTTAATGGGAACAGCAAGTATATAAAAAAACAAACGACAAATTGGGGACACCCAAAACGTCAAAAAGTGACGCCAAGGGGGCCCGAACCATACCACCATAAGACGAGTTGGGAGTGAGAATTTGCAGATGGAGTTCATTTTCTTGCCCAAGGACACTTTGACATGTGGGAACTGTTTTGTTATTTTCTGTCATGTCCAGGAAATAAAAAAACAAAAATTGCATGATATTTTGAGGCAGTGTGGCTACTAAATATGGAAAATAAACCAAATGGAATGTCCTCAAAACTCATGAAGGTCCTCAAGAGTCTACAGAAGGTAGTTGGATAAAACCAATCATATTAGCAGTTTCTGTCCACTGCCTTGATATTTCCCATAGTGGCGACACAGCACTCAGTCTCCCAGCATCCTCGGAGCTCAATGTCAGAACTTTGATTTTTTTTTTTTTTTCTCTATAGTTTCTATTGCCGGTTTGTGCCACCCCCCCCACTCCCTTACCCCACTCCCCCTCCAGTTTCCTCGCTCTGCCTTTGAGAGCCGGCTTGATACAAAAGGGGGTTTGTTTCATGAGATGTTTCCCTTTTTAATGAGTGATGGTGTTCGCTCATTTAATATTCCGCGCTGATATCTCTCCGGGAGCCGACCGCGCTTCAAAGCAACGGCGTGGATGTAAATAGGAGTTGGGGGGGCGCTGGTGGTTGAATGAAGGAGGGTTGGAAGGAGGGGGGGCTGCTTAGAAAACACAAACACAGGTTTATTTATTTTCCCTGACATATAACTGAGCTCCCAGGGTGCCGCAGCTCCTCTGCGCCCTCGTCCTGTCGAGACGGACCAGCCAAATATGACTGATAACAGGTCAGCTCATTTTTTCCCAGCGTGCCTTTCTTTCTTTTCCCGG